>NW_007730227.1:161742-200046 GCF_000696425.1 Galeopterus variegatus
AGAGAGAAAGAAAGAAAAAGAACAAATATTCACAGTAATTCATTGAACTTTCAAAGAGAGAACAGAACTGGAGCCACAAGAGGTGGGAAAGGGGGAACAGGAGGGGGGTTATTGAGAAATTGGTAAGAGGCACAAAAAATTATTACACTGTGTAATGTTGAATATAGTAATTCTCCTGATTTTAGCATTAATATATATTGCACACAGGTATTGATATTCAATGCTGTATCCCACAAATATGTACAATCAATTATGTTTCAACAAAAAAAATTTAAAAATGATCAGTTAGCAATAAATTTTTTAAAAAGTAAAAAAGAAAAAGAGAGACTCTGTGTCTCGTTACGTATTCTAAGTCAGCAAACTCTCCCAGGGAAAAGGGGGTCTTAAATGTCAGGCCCATTTCTCTATATTTCTGTCTTCCAAATCTTTGCCTGCTAATTATTTACTATATTTTTAGCTCCTTATGCTTTTAAGAAGACAATTTTAAAAGATGAATTAAATATAAAAACATTTTTGAAAAAGAAGAATGTATGAATTAGTCCACCATTACCCAAAAGAAAATTCAATAATTTCTTCAGATCTTTCAATTTTCTTTTTTTTTTTTTTTCCCTTTTTGTCTTTTTTCGTGACCGGCAACGGATCACAACCCTCAGTGTCGCGCCCGTACCGGACCGGGACCGGCAACGGGATCACAACCCTCGGTGTTGCGCCCGCACCTCACTCAGCCAGCGAGCGGCCGGTCTGTATGTGGGATCCGAACCCTCGGCGGGAGGGCCGCCGCGCTCCCAAGGGGCGCACTGTAGCAGTGCGCCACCAGGCCAGCCCCAGATCTTTCAATTTTCTAATTAAATATATTAATTTCATTTACATGTCATATTGAAATCTTAGCTTTATCCCTGAAGGTCAGGCAAGTTTTCAAAGAACAGTTGTAACAGTAATCAAAATCATTCACACAGTTTTACAAGAGACTAAATATTGTCCAGAGCCTTAGAGCCCGACTGTTGCCTAAGAGCCTGCCTGCCTGTCCGGAGCCAAAGAGCCTGCCCAGCTATTGCCTCAAGGCCTCAGAGCCTTGTTTCCTGTTATCTTCTGTCCCTCCCCCTCCTGTGCACTATGGGTGTAGGTAACTTTGCAACTTGCCATAGATAACGGGAATTTTCCATTTACCAGAACAACCCGCCCTGCAGTTTTCTCAGTAAACCATCTGTTGCTCACTTCCTTATCTGCTGATTCCCTCCTGCTGTTTATATAAACTGTGACCTTCTGGCTAATAAATGAGACTTGATCAGAACACTGTCTTGTCTCCATTTCTCATGTCTCTTGTCCCGTCCAATTCCCACTCCCCACTCCAGGGTCTGCATTGAATATCCCGCGGGTTGGGACAAAATGTAATCATTAATCATTAATTAATCAGTGATCAATTGATGACTTCCCAATAATAGCATAGCCTGTATGGACAAGATTGATAAAGCTCACCCATAGCCAGTTCTCCTTCCCAGGTACAGAGAATGATGCACTCCCCATTCCCTTACATTAAAGGAGGAGCATGTGAACTAGTTATAGTGAATAAAATCATGAAAAAAGCGGTATGTGTCACTTCCAAACTCAGGCATTTAAAAGCCCCTGCATGATCCTTTGGCTCTCTTCTCCTGCTTCATTATGGAGGGCATGTGTTAAAGTGATGGAAGCGGAAAATGGACAGCCTGATGAGGAGTTTCACCTGACTTGCATTGAGCTTATATGTGCAAGAAATAAAGCATTTTATATTACATTATTAAGATTTTAGAGGTAATTCATTACTGCAGCTTAGCCTGCATTTTCCCAGTGGATTCTATTGTACAAAAGCCAAAACCACAGATATTTACAATGAACAATTACAGACATCATGCTAAGAATAGCAGCAGAAGCAACAGTTAAAACTTTTATTGAGTCCTTACTTTTTGCCAAACATTGTGCTAAACAATTTGCGTACTTCAATTCTTCCATCTCCACCACAACCCTACGAGGTAGGTGCTATTAACACCTCTCTTTTAACTTATGAGAAACAAGAATTGTAAATAAATTAGGTAAGTTCTCAAAGGTCCCAGAGCATGTAAGTTATCCTGGCTGACAACAAATTCCAAATCTTTGTACTCTTCGGCACTGACTCTAACACTTCTTTCATTCAAGAAATATTTATTCAGGGCCTACCAGATGCCAAGCATCTATAGAGTCCAGGAAACAAAATGGCTCAATTTCCTCAAAGAGGCTAATGTCTAACTTGATACAACACATAAAATCACACACAAATGTTCAGACACACAGTCACGTGTTTTCACACATATATTGCTTCTTAGAACAGTTCACACACTCACAGAACTAAGATGAAACAATTTGTTCTTTTATACTCATCAAGCAAATGCCAGGCAGTGAGAGTACAAAGTTAAGAAACATGATCCCAATTCCTAAAATAGATTACTTTCTATGACAGAAATCAATCAAATAATTTTTCTTCTAGAAGAATGGTTAAGTGGAGACTATGAAGAAACCCACAAGAAAAATTCAAATTTTATTACACTTGTAAGTCACACTTCAAACTTTGCCTAACATATATTTAAAACACATACCGTCTGTAAAGTAAATGGGACTCTGGATATGTTAATAATCCCTAATAAACCCATCTTGATAGTGACAGCTTTTTCTCTTAAAATGGAGCTATTTTCATCTTTAAACAATTTTTTTTATTATTTGCAAGGCATCTCATCCCAATACATAATAATACTATTACTACTAATCATAATAATAACATGCTAAAATATATATACACACACATACATATATACATATGTATAATCCTCCTATCAATTCTATGAAGTAAATGCTGTGATTATCCCCTATTTTATAGATGAGGAAACTGGAGATCAGAGGTTAAGTGATTTTTCTAAGGTTACATAGCTTGTATACCAACCCTCATATACACCTGCTCATTTCCCAATCTGTATATTTAAAAAAAAATCCTCAAGTAAAGTTGTTTGAGTTCCTTATATATTCTGGATATTAGTCCTTTGTCAGATGTGTATTTTGCAAATATACATCCGACAAAGGACTAATATCCAGAATATATAAGGAACTCAAACAACTTTACTTGAGGATTTTTTTTTAAATATACAGATTGGGAAATGAGCAGGTGTATATGAGGGTTGGTATACAAGCTATGTAACCTTAGAAAAATCACTTAACCTCTGATCTCCAGTTTCCTCATCTATAAAATAGGGGATAATCACAGCATTTACTTCATAGAATTGATAGGAGGATTATACATATGTATATATGTATGTGTGTGTATATATATTTTAGCATGTTATTATTATGATTAGTAGTAATAGTATTATTATGTATTGGGATGAGATGCCTTGCAAATAATAAAAAAAATTGTTTAAAGATGAAAATAGCTCCATTTTAAGAGAAAAAGCTGTCACTATCAAGATGGGTTTATTAGGGATTATTAACATATCCAGAGTCCCATTTACTTTACAGACGGTATGTGTTTTAAATATATGTTAGGCAAAGTTTGAAGTGTGACTTACAAGTGTAATAAAATTTGAATTTTTCTTGTGGGTTTCTTCATAGTCTCCACTTAACCATTCTTCTAGAAGAAAAATTATTTGATTGATTTCTGTCATAGAAAGTAATCTATTTTAGGAATTGGGATCATGTTTCTTAACTTTGTACTCTCACTGCCTGGCATTTGCTTGATGAGTATAAAAGAACAAATTGTTTCATCTTAGTTCTGTGAGTGTGTGAACTGTTCTAAGAAGCAATATATGTGTGAAAACACGTGACTGTGTGTCTGAACATTTGTGTGTGATTTTATGTGTTGTATCAAGTTAGACATTAGCCTCTTTGAGGAAATTGAGCCATTTTGTTTCCTGGACTCTATAGATGCTTGGCATCTGGTAGGCCCTGAATAAATATTTCTTGAATGAAAGAAGTGTTAGAGTCAGTGCCGAAGAGTACAAAGATTTGGAATTTGTTGTCAGCCAGGATAACTTACATGCTCTGGGACCTTTGAGAACTTACCTAATTTATTTACAATTCTTGTTTCTCATAAGTTAAAAGAGAGGTGTTAATAGCACCTACCTCGTAGGGTTGTGGTGGAGATGGAAGAATTGAAGTACGCAAATTGTTTAGCACAATGTTTGGCAAAAAGTAAGGACTCAATAAAAGTTTTAACTGTTGCTTCTGCTGCTATTCTTAGCATGATGTCTGTAATTGTTCATTGTAAATATCTGTGGTTTTGGCTTTTGTACAATAGAATCCACTGGGAAAATGCAGGCTAAGCTGCAGTAATGAATTACCTCTAAAATCTTAATAATGTAATATAAAATGCTTTATTTCTTGCACATATAAGCTCAATGCAAGTCAGGTGAAACTCCTCATCAGGCCTCAAGTGTAAGTGGGTGTTAACATAATATCAACTGACCTAGGAACTGAGATCATAACCTGGAATCTTTCAGGGCAACACATTAAGCCCATCTTTCTCCAGAGCATCTAGTCCACAAACTAATATATAGAACTGTCTTCATCCCACCTAATAGCAATATACAGAGCCTGGCTGAGAAAAGAAGCTGTAGCCTCTACCCATTGATAGGACCAAGACTAGGTTCTGACTCAGAAGTGACCAATCCATATAGATTAACCAGTGATGTACAAGGTACAATGATAATTCAGTAGGATAACCAGATCCTCACCCCCAGAGTAGGAATTGGAAAAAAAAAGATGTAGAGAAACAGCCAGTTGATAATTTATACATTCATTCAACAAGTATTTATATTTATAAATCAGCTGCTATATGCCAGGCACTGTACTAAGCACTAGGGATAGAATAGTGAACTAATAACAACAACAACAGCAAGATCCTTGACCTTTCAGAACTAATTGTCTAGTGGAAAGAAGAAAAAAATAACTGGGTAAAACAGTACTGCACATAAAAAGCTATGGGGAAAAATCAGTCAAGGAAAGTAGACAGGGAGAAATATCAAGACAGCTGGAGTGGAGTAAGGTGGAAGCAGTAGGTGAGGAGATGAAAAATTCATTTTCAGGAGAGATAACCCATGCCTTGTAGGCCATTGCATCCTGATTGAGATGGTAAGCTACAGGGGGCTTTGGAGCAGGAAACTGATGTGTTCTGACATTAAAATTAAAAAGATCACTGTGGATGCTATATTGAAAATAGATCGTAGAAGGCAAGGGTGGAATAAGGGGAAAAAGTTAGGAGACTATTACAATAACCCAGAAAGAAGGTGGTAGAGGCTAGGACCAGAGTGGTAATAGTGAGGGTGGAAAGAAGTGATTGAATTTTGGTTATAATTGGCAATACAGTCAACAGAATTTGCTAATGTATTGGATGTGGGATGTGAGAGAGGGAAATGAGTAGAGAATAACTCCAAGATTCTGGACTCTGCAACTAGAATAATGGACTTGCCATTTCCTTACTTAGGAAATTCTGCAGATTGGTCAAATTAGGAAGAGAACAAAAGGAGTTCTCTTTTAGATGTATTAAGTTTAAGATGCCTGTTAGCTATTCATATGGAGATATCAAGAAGGCCGCTGGATATATGAGTCCTGTGTTTAGAGGTGAGGTCTGGGTTAGAGATAAAAATCTGGAAATCATC
Source organism: Galeopterus variegatus (assembly GCF_000696425.1). Classification (NCBI taxonomy): domain Eukaryota; kingdom Metazoa; phylum Chordata; class Mammalia; order Dermoptera; family Cynocephalidae; genus Galeopterus; species Galeopterus variegatus. The sequence continues at coordinate 167,397 of NW_007730227.1, forward strand.
AGCATATAGATGGTGTTCTAAAACATGGAACTGGACAAGCCAAGAAGCAATAAGTATAGATGTAGATAAGATCTGAGGACTGAGTCCAGGGACACCCCAATACTTAAGAGTAAGATATGTGGATAAATCAGCAGTGAAAATGGAGAAAGAGTGACCAGTAAACATAGAGGGCAAACCAGACGAGCACGAGTCCTGAAATTTAGGTTGAAGTATTTCAATGAGGGAGGAATAATTAACTGTATCAAATACTACAGACAGGTAAAACACGATGAGGAATGATAATTGACCATTGAATTTAACAATGAGAAATTCTTTGACCTTACCAATAGCTGTATTAATAGAGTGAATGAAACCCTGATTCGAGTAGGTTCAAGAGGGAATGTAAAAAGAGGAAATGAAGACAGTGAGCACAGGCAACTTTTTCAAGAACCTTTTCTATAAAAGACAGAAGAGTGGGACAGTAGCTAGAGATGGATGTGGAACCAAAGTGTTTTGGTTTTTTTCTTGGTTTTGTTTGGTTTGAAGAATGGAGAAATTACATAATGTTTTTGTGCTCACAGAAATGATCCAGTTAAGACAGGAGAAGTTGATGATGGAAAGAGGAAAGGGAAAACTGCTGTCTTTGAGTAGGTGAGAAGGGATGAAATTGACTGCACAAGTGGAGAGGTGGGTTTTAGTTAGGTGATTGTATTGGTAATCCATAGTACCAAAAGAGAAGGTTGAGTATATGAACAGAGATGCAGAGGTTGGGATGTGGGGGAGGTCAGAGATTCTCTCTGTTATAGGAAAAAAGAGAAGCAAAGACAAAGTAGCAGAATCCGGCTAATGACAGAATTCTGAAATGAAGACTTATGAACAGTTTCAGCTAAGGGTGTGTAACCAGAAAACCCAGTCCTTGGAGCAGCTTCTTTGGATACTGAGTGACAGCTATCTGTGGGTCCAGTGAGATGACTCCTATTCTGTCTTCTTAAAACAAACCCCAATTACTTGAGATATCTTAAGTACTTCTCTGTTCCTAAAAATCAAGGGTGTTTTACACGCCTGCAGAAAATTTCATCTCAGTTGTGATATCTGAGCCACTTTGGTGGATCTTGAATTGCATTTATACCAATCCAATACCTTATGGTTTTTTTGTTTGTTTGTTTGTTTTTTGTCTTTTTGTCTTTTTTCCGTGTCCGGCAACGGATCGCAACCCTCAGTGTTGTCCCCGTACCGGACCGGGGACCGGCGACGGGATCGCAAGCCTCGGCGTTGCTCCCGTGCCTCACTCAGCCAGTGAGCGGAGCCGGTCTGTACGTGGGATCCGAACCCTCGGACGGGAGCGCTGCCGCCACCGGACCGGCCCCCAATACCTTATGGTTTTAACAACAGAAATAACTTTAACTACATGACTTTTTTTGGCCCCTACCAACTGTGTGAAACTTTGGTACTGGAAATGGCAGGCCTTATGGCAGCTACATGATGATTTGAGTCTGCTATTTTGTTGTGGCTGTTTTGACACTAACTATTTCAAATGCCATTGTATTTTTCTATTGCCATTTTCACGTGTCTGTTATCATTTCTCTTCAACTTTTTATCCATGCAAAATAATTTTTAAGTGATGAAGTTGTTATGCCCAAATTTTAACTGACAATTAATATCCCATAAATTTTGGTGTTTGTGATAGTAATTTTATACGATCACAGAGGTCTACCTTTGAGTACACCTACAGTGTCTGACATTGTTTATGCAACTCTTCAGTGGTTTTCAAGCCGATTCACTGAATTAACAGGAAGATTAGCACAAACATTGTCTACAGACAAAAAAAGAAAGTATTAGTTGGTTGTGACCATAGATTAATGGGGATTTTTTTTTAGCCAATAGAGGCATCTATTGCCTTCCCCCTATGAATTAAATAGCTGAAACTTTTTATTATTTTCATTTTAGTTTCACTACAAAGTAGGCATGAAAGCTTTGGTATTTGATATCCTTATACTTAGCATGACAATCAGTTCCAATAGCCTTCATCAAATACCACATTTCTATATTAGGTAAGATAATACTAGACTGTGGTAGCAAGTACACTCCAAAATTTCTGGAGCTTAACACAAGTTTGTTTCCTGTTCATATAATAGTGCAAAGCGTTAGTATGTGTTCTATAGGCAGCTGTCCTCCAAGCAATGATGCAAGGACACAGGCTCCTTCCCACTTGTGGCTTTGTCATCCCCTTGGGCTTGACTACTTACATAAAGCCAATGAAAAATGGAAAGAGGATAGAAAGGATATTTTAAAGTACACAGTAGAAATGGCTGGTTAGCTCAGTTGTTTAGAGCATGGTGCTGATAGTGCCAAGGTCCAGGGTTCCATCCCTGTACCAGACAGTTACAAAAAAAAAAAAAAATTGCACAGTAGTGTGCTATGTTGTGCAGATCTCCAGAACTTATTCATCTTGCATAATTAAAACTTATATGCCAATTGAGCAACAATTCATTTTTCTTCCCCCTAGCTACTCGCAACTACCATTACATTCTCTGCTTCTATGAGTATGACTATTTTAGATATCTCATGTAAGTGGAATTACACAGTATTTGTCCCTCTGTGACTGGCTCATATGTTAAGATGATAGATCTCATGTTAATTACTCTTACTACAAAAAAAGAAGAACACAAGGAAATTGTGGGAGGTGATGGATATGTTTAGAACCTTAATTGTGGTGATGTATCATCAGTGTGTATATACTTTCAATTTCATCAAAATATATAAATGACATATGTACAAATTTTGTATAGTAGACCTCAAAAAAGCTTTTAAAAAAAGGTACACCCATTTCATAAAAGCCTTGGCCCCAAAGTGACATACAGTTGACCCCAAACAACATGGACTTGAACTGTGCAGGTCTGCCTATATGCAGATCTTTTTCAATAAATACTATAAGTGTATTTTCTCTTACTCATAATTTTATTTTGGTCTTTTAAATTTTTATTTTAGCATTTACATGTACATTTTTGTGGGGTGCACGGTGTTGTTTCAATACATGCATATACTGCACAATAATTCACTGAGAGATCATAGTTTTGTACCCATTAGTCCAGCTTTTCTCCTCCCCGTACCTCGTCCCCTCCTGGCCTCTGTTAAACATCATTCTACTCTCTACTCCTGTGGAAACCACTTTTTTTTTTTTTTTTTTTTTTTTTCTCTGCAAGGAGGGGCTTACAGTGAATAAGGGCATTGGTGACATAGCAGAGCATTAGAAAGTGTGGAATTTATTAATTTTCCTAAAATAGAGTACATGATATCAAAGGGGAGGCCAGGGAGTATTAATCAGTAACCAGGATACAAAACAAAACTTGAAAGATACATTTTTAAAAGTCTTTTAAATAATTATTAAACTCTGCCTGACTTGCTTCGCTTAACCCGATGGTTTCCAATTCCATCCATGTTGTTGCAAAAAATAGGATATCTTTTTTTATATATCTGAATAGTATTTCATTGTGTATATATGCCACAAGTTTTTTTTTTTTTAATCCATTCATCCATTGATGGGTAGTTAGGTTTATTCCATCTCTTAGCTATTATAAATAGTGTTGTGATGAACATGGGAATGCAGGTGTCTTTTTGACATATTGATTTCACTTCCTCTAGGTATATACCCAGTAATAGAATAGCTGGGTCATGAGGTAGGTCTATACTATTTTTAGTTCTCTGAGGAGTCTCCATACTTTTTTCCACAATGGCTGCACCAATTTACATTTCCACCAACAATGTAGGAGGATTTCCTTTTCTCTGCATAGTTGCCAGCATTTCTTATTTTCTGTCTTGTTGATAACAGCCAGTCTAACTGGGGTGAGATAATGTCTCACTGTGGTTTTAATTTGCATTTCCCTGATGATTAGTGATGTTAAGCATCTTTATGTGCTCGTTGGCCCTTTGTTTATGTTCTTTTGAGAAATGTCTGTTCAGGTCTTCCTTTGTGATTGAGTGGTTTTCTCTAGAAGTGTATTTTTTAAAACATAATTTATTATACATACATGTGGGGTTACCATGAGGCTCACAGAAAACATGTTACAGTTAGACTATTTTAGACTAATAACAACTTAATTTTGATATCTAAGAAAAAGAAAAAACTAAACAAAGCCATGTCTACACTTGGGCATCATCTCCCTTCCTACTTTTTGACATATTGTTGTTTCAAGAAATAATTTGAAATAAAAATATTGCCTATGTCTTACACGGTTGTTGTATTTGTTGTTGTCATCTTAAGTTGTCCTTTAATCTTCATAATAAGGATGTAAGCGACTTATTTACCACCCTTATGACATTGGAGTTTTCTGAGGTTGTCTGTGAACTTACCTTGCTAATGAGTTGCATACCCTCAAATTTTTTCTTGCTGTGCCTTAACATTGTCTTCTTTCAGGTTGAAGAATTCACTCTAGCATTTCTTTTAATACAGATCTAGTGTTGATGAATTCCCTTAGCTTTGTTTGTCTGGAAAAGGCTGTATTTCTCCTTCATATTTGAAGGTCAGTTTTGCTGGATAGATAATTCATAGCTGATACTCTTTTCCTTCAGCACTTTAAATATTTCATCCTGTTCTCTTCTGGCCTATAGGGTTTCTACTGAGGAATCTGCTGAGAGATGCACTAGGGCTCTGTTGAATGTTATGTGTTTCTTTTCTATTCCTACTTTAACTATGCTTTCTTTGTCTTTGGTTTTTGATAATCTGATTATGATTATGATATGCCTTGTGATGTTCCTCTTTGGATTGAATTTGCCTGGTGCTCTCTGAGCTTCCTGTAAATGGATGCTGTCATCTTTTTCCATACTTGGGGAATTTTCAGGCATTATTTCCTCAAATATGTTTTCTACATCTCTTCCTTTCTCCTGTCCTTTAGATATGCCAGTTATGCAGAGGGCATCCCATATTTGCTGTATTTCTGTCTCATTTGTTTCTTATTCTTTTTTCATTTGCTCCTCTGATTTGATAATTTCATAGGTTCTGGCTTCAAGCTCACTGATTCTTTCCTCAGTTTGATTAAGTCTGCAGTTGGAGCTTTCTGTCAAGTTTTTCAGTTCAGATAATATTTTCATTATTTCTAGAATTTCTATGTGTCATTTTTAATTGAAACATAATTTATTTCACATGTCTATGGGGTACTGCATTGAATGTAATACATGATCCTCAAAGCAGGATAATTGCTATATTTATCATCACACAATGTAACCATTTTTCTGTAGCCCTTTACTAATTTCTCACTAACACCACTCCCCCTGCCCCTTTCCCACTTCTCGTGGCCTCAGTTCCATCCGCTCCTTTTGAAAGTTCAATGAATTATTGTAATTGTTGTATCTTTCTATCTTACATTTCTGTTTATTTGTTTATTTTTTTCAGCTCCCACTTATGAGTGAGGACATGCAGTGTTTCTCTTTCTGTGCCTGACTTATTTCATTTAACATAATTTTGTCTAAGTTCATCCATGTTGCTGTGAATGGCAGGATTTCATTCCTTTTTGTGGAAGAGTAGTATTGCAGTGTGTATATATACCACATTTTCCTTATCCAGTTGTCCTTCGATGGATATTTAGGTTGGTTCCAACTCTTAGCTGTTGTAAATACAGCTGAGATAAACATGGAGTGCAGGTATCATTTTGACATGATGATTTACATTCCTTTGGGTGTACACCCAGCAGTAGGATTGTTGGATCATATGGCTGTTCTGTCTGTAGTTGTTTGAGGAACCTCCATATTGTTTTCCATAATAGCAACACAAATTTACAGTCCCACCAACAGTATAGGTGGGTTTCCCTTTCTCCACATCCCCACCAGCATTTGTTATTGTTTTTCATTTGATAAGGGCAGTCTAACTGGGTGAGGTGGTATCTCAGTGTGGTTTTCATTTGCATTTCCCTAATGCTTAGTAATGTTAAGCATTTTTTCACGTGTCTATTGAACATTTGTATATCTTCCTTTGAGAAATGCCTATTCATCTCCTTTGCCCATTTTTCAATTGGGTGATTTGTTTTTTCACTGTATAGTTGAGTTTCTTATATATTCTGGATATTAATCCTCTGTCATATGTAGAGTTTGCAAATATTTTCTCCCATTCTGTAGGTTGTCTTTCCACTCTACTCATTGTTTTCTTTGCTGTGCAGAAGCTTTTTAGTTTGATATAATACCATTTGTTATTTTTTATTTTGTTGCCTGCACTTTTGGGGTCTTACTCATAAAGTCTTTGCCCAGCCCTACTTCCTGAAGTGTTTCTGCTAAGTTTTCTTTTAGTAGTTTTATAGTTTCAGGTCTTATATATAAGTCTTTAATCCATTTTGAGTTGATTTTGGTACATGGTGAGAGATAAAGGTCAAGTTTCATTCTTATACATATGGATATCCAGTATTCCCAGAACCACTTGGTGAAAAGGCTGACCTTTCCTCAGTGTAAGCTCCTGTTGCCCTTCTCAAATATCAGTTGGCTGTAAGTATGTGGGTTAATTTTAGGTCTCTATTCTGATCCCTTGGTCTGAGTGTCTATTTGTATGACAGTACCACGCTGTTTTGATTATTATTGCTTTGTAGTATAATTTGAAGTCAGATAGTGTTATGCCTCCAGGTTTATTTATTTGTTTATTTATTGCTAAGTATTGCTTTGGCTATTCAGGGTCTTTCATTGTTCCATATGAATGTTAGGATTGTTTTCTTCTATTTCGATAAAGAATGCCATTGGTATTTTGATGGGGATTACATGGAATCTGTAGATTGCTTTGGGTACTATGAACCTTTCACAATGTTAATTCTACCTGTCCAAGAACATGGAATATCTTTCCATCTTTTTTTGTCCCCTTTAGTTTCTTTCAGCAGTGGTTTGTTGTCCTCATTGTAGAGATCTTTCTCCTCCTTGGTTAGATTGATTCCTAGGTATTTTATTTTTTTGGTGACTATTGTAAATAGGCTTCTTTATTTATTTCTTTTTCTACTAGTTCACTGTTGGAGTATAAAAATGCTACTTATTTTTGTGTGTATATTTTTTATCCTGCAACATTACTGAAATTGTTAATCAGCTCTAAGGGTTTTTTTGGTAGAGTCTTCAGGTTCTTCTATATATAAGATTGTGTCATCTGCAAACAGGGACAGTTTGACTTCATCTTTTCCAATCTGGATGCACTTTATTTCTATCTCTTACCTAATTGCTCTGGTTAGTACTTCTAATAGTGTATTAAGTAGGAGTGGTGAGAGTGGGCATTCTTGCCTTTTTTCCTGTTCTTAAACTGAAAGCTTTTCCACATACAGGGTGATATTGGTGGTGGGTTTGTTGTATACAGCTTTTAATGTTGAGACATTTTCCTTCTACATCTAATTTTGTGAATGTCTTTACAATGAAAGGATGTCAAATTTTGTCAAATGCTTTTTCTGTGTCTATTGAGATTATCATATGTTTTTTGTTCTTGGCCTTGTTGAGGTGGTGTATCATATTTATTGATTTGCATATGTTGAACCATCTTTGCATCCCTGGGATGAATTCTACTTGATCATGGTGTATAATTTTTTTGATGTGTTGCTCTATTCTGATTACTAATATTCTGTTGAGAATTTCTGCATCTGTGTTCATCAGAGACACTGTGAAAATCTTGAATCTACACAAATATATGGAAATTAAACAACATGCTCCTGAACAACCTATGTTTCCAAAAAGAAACTAAATAGGAAATCAAAAAAATTCTTGAAACTAATGAAAATAAAGACACATAATACCAAAACATGAACTGCAAAAGCAGTACTAAGAGGGATTTTTATTGCAATAAACACTTACATTAGAAGAATAGAAAGATTTCAAATAAACAACCTCATGCTACACCTCAAAGAACTAGAAAAACAAGAACAATCCAATATCAAAATTAGTAGATGGAAATGATAAAGAGACCCCAAAAATGAGGCAAAAGATCAATGAAAGAAATAAAAGTTGGTTTTTTGAGAAGATAAACAAAATAGCCAAATCATTAGCTAAGCTAACCAAAGAAGAGAGAAGACAGAAATAACAAAAATCAGAAATGAAAAAGGAGACATTACATCTGATACCACAGAAATACTAAGAATCATTAGAGACTATTACAAACAACTATATGCCAACAAATTTGAAAATCTGGAGGAAATGTGTAAATTTCTGGACACATACAAACTACCAAGACTGTACTAAGAAGAAATAGAAAACTTGAACAGAAACAACAACAAACAATAAGATTGAAACAGTAATCAGTAGTCTCCCAACAAAGAAAAGCCCGGGATGGGCTGGCTTCACTGCTGAATTTTACCAAATGTTTGATATAGATGGCCAGGAGGGAGGAGAGGGGTGGGGGGGAAGGATTCGGTAAAGGGACACAAAAATCAACCACATTGTATATTGATAAAATAAAATAGAATAATACATAAATAAATAAAATTAGAGAATAAAGTATACAGGAAACCAGTCTGAGGAATAAAAAGTAGTCATTATGCTGTTATCATTTTGCTCTGTACATACCTTTTGTATTGTAAGCCTTTCTTAGGAAGGAATAAAAATTTCAGGTACTAATAAAAAAAAAAGAGGAATTAATACCATTTCTCTTCAAACTATCCCCCAAAATTGAAAGGCCACTCCCCTAAACTCATTCTATGAGGCCTGCATCACCCTGTTACCACCACCAGACAAAGATCCAACCAAGTGGTTTCTTCTTCCTCTCACTGCAGCTTCTCCCATGTTCACAAACTCGGCGGGTCTCTCCTCCTCTTCCCCTAAGCTCCAGCAGTCGCAGGTTGGCAGTCTTTGCTTTTTAATAGCCCTAAGTTGGTTGATTGCAGGAGAGAGTGATGCTGAGGACCATCTATTCTGCCACCTTGCTGTCATCACTCCTTATGATTTTCTTAACAACATTTTTTCTCTAGCTTACTTTATTATAAGAATACAGTATATTGTACATATACAAAATATGTGTTAATTGACTGTTATTGATAAGGCTTCTGATCAACAGCAGGATATTAGTACTTAAATATTTGGCGAGTCAAAAGTTATACTCACATGTTTGACTGCACAGGAGGTCAGTGCCCCAATCCTCTCATTGTTCAAGGGTCAAATGTATATCATTTCGCTCCCATTCAACTGTAAGAATTAGTCTATGACCACAAATAGAAGTGATGGGGTCTGTAAAACATAGTTTCTGACTAGCCAGCCACCATGCAGCAACACCTGAGTAGGCACAAATTGTGTTGACCAGCATTGTAGTACATCTCCAGAGATAGCCCCAAATGAACCATGCCTCACAGTATTCATGCTTTTGGATAGCCTTCTCCCATGTTGAATCTGGAAATCAATAGAACACAACAGAAGTGATCCTGTGCCTGTCCTGGAACAAAAGCATCCGCTTTTGTGTTCTTGAATGTGCTCACCCACCATGTAAGAAGTCCAGCAACTCCAATGATGTGACCATGCAAAAAAGGCCACATGGATAAGGGATGACCCAGGTGTCCCATCATACCAACCAACCCCAGACTTCATACATCCCTACCAGGGTGCCAGATTATGTAAGTGAAGACACCTTATATATTTTACTTCCAACCATCTTCTGACTGCAGCTGTGTAAGATATCCCAAGCAAGTTCAGCAGACTAAGCCTAATTCATAGAATCATGACAAATAATAAAGTGTTTGTTGTGCTAAGCTGCTAAGTTTGAGGGCAGTTTATTATGTAGCAACAGATAATTGAAACACACAGCTAGCCATCTTTGCCACAGTTTCCAAACAAATGACCTCCTTTACTTCAAAGGTTTTTCCTGACAAGGATAAGAAAATTGTATTTTTCTTGGGAGGAAAAAAAATCTTTTAATTTTTCAGAGTAAAGCTGCAACATACAACAAGGTACCAAATGTCTACAACATCCAATGGTCATATCACAATGTCCTACTTTTTGACATTCAGGTGGTTTTCTTTGAAAGCAGCGGGACTTTATTAGTCTGTTTTTGTTGCTTATAACAAAATATATAGAACTGGGTAATTTATGAAGAAAATGAAATTTATTATTTACAGTTTCTCAGGCGGGGAAGTCCAAAGTCCATCTGGTGGTGGTGACAGTGACAGAGGGGTCTCACATTGCAAGATGGTGGAAGCAGAGAGAGCAGAGAGACAGACTCTCCTCTTTTAAAGCCCTCAGAACCACACCCCGACCACCAATTTTAATCCATTCACTACTGCATTGTCCAACAATCCAATCACTCTTTAAGGCTTCACCTTTCAATTAGGATTTCCCACCCTCTTAACAGTCACAGTGGGGGCTAAGATTCTAATACATAAACTTGGGGGACACAATTCAAGCTTCAGTGAGTTTTGGGGGGACATAATTCAGTCCATTACAGGGACATATTGGCATTTTTCTAATACTACTTCATAAGTGGCTGTTTAGACTGCTTACTTGTAAGCTCAGTTTAAGATAAAAGTAGCAGGGTAGAGAAAGAAAAGAGAAAACAGGAAAAGAAGGTAGAAAAGGGGAAGAGGAAAAAAGAGATCTCATGATTTGCCTAGCAAATCTCATAAGGAAGAAAAGTAAATAAGAAAATGATAGAAGAAAAGTTAAACTACCCATAAAGTCAAGAAGATCAAAGCTGTTTAATGACATATTATGCATTTCAAAACAGAAGATTGAAAGAAAGAGGAATTAGTATATTTTATTTACTTTAGAGTGATTTGATTTATAGTAATATGGACTGCATACAGTTGCATAATTTTCACTGTAATGGTGAATAATTTCCACTAATTATGCTCAATTGTGAGGGTTTTCTCCCTTGAAATTCTTCTAAGTCTTGTTTAGTATTTCTCTGTAACCTATGGAATGTTTGTCATAAATTTGAAAGTCACTAGAAGCTTCAGCTAAAGTTCAAGGATTGAAGGTATTTCATGAATTGAAATTCCAAAGTGCCAGGGTGAATCCTCTGAAGAGTCCTATCAGAGTAACATTATCTTAATGAATTACCAAGGTAGATACACTATCTGGGCTTCAATTTTGTAGATTCTGAAATCTGATTTCATCTTTCTTCAGCTCTCCTGAAATGGAATGGATTCATCTCTAGAGTCAAAGTCACATTAATCAAAACCACAGATAGGAAATTATAAAACCAGAGATCAGTGTACTAATTTACAAAGAGTAATATTGCTATCTCTAGGACAATATTTGCTAAACGTCTAGCATTAATGAATTCACACAGCCCTTGTAAGAACATATTCTTTCCTTTGAAGTGTGACTATCAGGTTGCATTCAAGTACTGCTGACCAATAAATCATTCTATTACTTTAAGGTGACTGCATGCCATATCTCTTTTATTCAAAGACACCACTGATTGAAATGTACTACTGATTTAATAACGCATCATGGGAAATAGAAAAGAAACACTACACGGAATGTACACATTGACTGTAAGTGGCATGGGAACTTTAGGGGTACATTATTTGTACCTCACATTGGGTAGAGGATCATTGGTTACATTTACTGAGTATATACTATGCACCAGACATTTTACTAGGTTCTAAGGATACAACAGTGAGCAAGAATATGTATGATCTCTGCCATCATTGAGCTTATATGCCACAGTGGGGGAGTTAGATATCACATAAGTCACTGTTTGGAATCATGAAGAAAGCCAACGGGATGCTATAGAAGATAAATTGAAAAGATCAAGGAATGGACATGTAAAACATGTTCTAAAAGATGAGTAAGAGTCAGTTGTCAATGAGCTTTTCCAAAGGATGGATCCCACAAAATCTCTGAGGCAGGAAAAATGTGGTCATATTTAAAGAAATGAGAGACAGCCACTTTAGATGAAGCAAAATAAGCAAGGGGAAGAAAAGCGGAAGATAAAATGTCTGCAGGGCAACCAGGCAGAGTTTTTGAGGGACTTTGGCTTTTAAGAACACTGAATGACATCAGGAGCGATTGCAGAGTTTTGAGAAGAGTAACATGATCTAACTGAAGTTGTTAAAGGATCCCTTGGCTACCATATGCATGATAGACTGAAGGGAAGCAAATGCAGAAACAGGAAGTTCCGTGAGGAGGCTATTGCAGCAACCATGCATAAGATGATGGTGGCTTAGACTAGAAGGTTGAAAGAAGGTTGAGATGTGGGATGGGTGTGAAACACTTTTAGAAAGTAGAATTGATAGGCTAATATCCACTCAAATTATGCCACTGAGGAAAATACCGAACCCTCACAATCTTATCAGCTAGTAGTCCACATAGCCCCAGCCTTACAATTAGCAGGTATTCAAGGAATGTTTATCGAGTGGAATCTCTTGAACATTAGGGTCTACCCCTGCATCAGTTCCATGTGGTGATGAAAGAAGTAGCATCAGGTCTTTCCCACAGATCAAGGCTTAGTGGCTTGGTTCCAACAGTGGAGAGTGGTGGGCATAGAAGACAGGAAATTTTTTTTCCAAGGCACTGAAGTGAAAAGAGAGACCTGTCCAGGAGTACTTCTGCCTAATTTTGTCCATCAAATTGTATGCTATGATTCGGGTAGCAGGAGGGAGTACTATGCCTTGACAGTGCCCCTTCCCAAAGAGCCTAACACTGCTTCACAATACAGTAAGCACATGATGTTTCTCAGGGGAAAAGGCATCAAACTAGGATGCCAAGCAAAATTTTTAAGTGTCTCAAATTCTCGAACTCTGGTCAAGACTTAACAGCTCTCTGATTCATCACACCAAATATACTGCCTCCATTGCTCCAGGCTCCCTCTAAATTTTATATCAAGTCAGGAAGCATTTCTTGCATCCCTATTTTATCTCAGGCATGTGCTGTGAGATTAACAAGACACAGTCCCTGTTGTCACACAGCCTGGAATCTAACAGGGATAGAAAATATGTTTTCTTTATCAATATTAATTGCAGTTTAATTATAGGTCTTATTAAATTTTCTAAATTTTTCACTTGCTTGCTTTCAAGGATTGTCAGGGGTCTGGTACTGAACCATGCACTGGTATTTCAGCTTGCTCTCTAATAAGATAAAAAATGTAAAACCTAACATATATTATCTATTTACCAGTATGATTTTAAATTTCCTTTATCTTAATTTCTGACTGACATTTCCTCACCAGTGGCTTTTAGTTTCTTGCTCAGTTGAGTATTTAATGACCTATAAACATATACTAGAGAGGTCGTTATTTTAAAGGACTTTGTCACCCTTTTTGTAATGAAAGAAATCTGTTTGTCAGGCAGCTACTTTTATATTCACAATACATTTGTTTGCAACCAGCAGTTAGCAAGACTTTCATCCCCACTCCTCTTTACCATTTTCCCAGGGAGTCTTCATAAGGAGCAGTTAATTGGGTTAACCTGACCATTCCTTCAGATAGCTCAGAGACAGCTAGAACCCATGAGAGCCAACTATCAGTGCTTGTGGGGTTGAGCAAATTCCTAGAAGACACCTGTGGCAACCCTGTCTGCCTTTCATAGGTGTAAAGCCCAAATCACTTCCTTTCATTTTTGTAATTCATGTTTTCCTGCTACTTTATACCCTTTTCTCCTAAACCAATTATATTTCTTACAGTGTTTATGTTCTGTTTCCTGTTTCTTTCTATCTCTTCCAGTTTTCCTATTAATTTCTCAAAGAAATGTCTCCAGTGAGTGGATGTGAGAAGAAAATAACACATCTTCTGTAGAAACTCAATGCTCCCTCAGCAATAACAGACAGGCAGTGAACTGAAAAGCACTTTGAAAACCAAGTCCTAAACTAATGTATGTGGTTAATATGATGATGATGACAACAACGAAGACGATGACGACGATGACATGGCCCTGAAATTGATGCTACTGATTAAATATGACGGCATTTGAAAAAATTCATGGAAAACCAGAATTGAAAAGTAATATGAATCTTTCCATAAACTTTTTGAAGTAGGCTCTCATGACCATACCAGATTGCAAAACCTCAGCTTTTCTAACTGCAATGCTCTTCATTTTCTTATTAAGGCTTTGAGAAAAAATAAAGCAATACAACCACTGAACCAATACTACTTAAACAAGTCAATGGATATATTAAACCCAAGCTGTTCCTAATTGCACATTGGACTATACACTCTGTCAGCTGCATCTAATTCTGAGAACTGAGGATACTTGACTCTTGCAACTGACCTTGATGAGTTCCATATACTCTTAAGAAAATGTTCTGCACAAATCACAACCAGTGAACAGAATTATGAAACAAAACTACTAAATCAGACCTCTGCATCAAACCCGGTTGAGAGGGCATTCATTTGTTTCACAACATGTTTTCCTATATCAGCCAAGAAGCACTGTTTTGACAGCCTTCTATAAGAGGTATTATCAAAGTGAAGGCCCTTCTGCCGTGCCTATAAACCAAGTCCTGCGCTTCCACTGAGTATGTGAAGAACACAGTGTGGTGAAATGCACTTCCCCAGGGTATGCTGTTAGATCACTTGTCCCTCCTTTCTCACATGAGTATCTCAGCATATCAAAGCCCCTCTTCTTAAAGATAAACTACGAAGTATTTTCTGTTTTTTATCAGATAATTTGAATGAATGTAAAATTCGAGTAGGATTTGTTCTTCAAGTATGAGAATATTTTTGTGTGTGTTTTCAGTGAATGGAATGCCAAGTATTAATCAAGAAGGGTCTATGAGTATAGTAAGACTTTGAATAATGTATTGAAATAATGCAAAGGAATGTCAAAGAAATATGTTTATGGTTCCTTTTCTGAACAGGAAAAAAACATGGACAATTTTACAATCATTTATTGAACCTCATGTGAGGAAATGTGCACTGTGCTAGGTCAGGATTGGCTACATAATTTGCAGAGCCCAGGGCAAAATGAAAACATGGAGTGCCTTGTTCATAAATCATTATGAATTTTAAGACTGTGACAGCAGAGCATTCAAGTAAGTGAGGGACTCATCAAAGCACTGGGCCCTAGCTGGGGCTCTGTAGTAGTGTAGACAGGAAGTTAGAGCAACTGACTTAGCTCTGCTGGGGCATGTCAGGGAGAGTTGCAGAGCAGAGGTGGTACTGAGCAGGGTCTTGAGGAATAGACATTCTTTAGACAGAGAAAGAAGGAGGATCCTGGGAATAGAAAGGCATTCTACAAAGAGAGAACGGTATTTATTACCCATTTAACAAATATTGAGCTCCTATTTTGTACCAGGCACTGTGATAGACATCAAGGAAGATGATTTTAAAAAAACACTGAAAAACTGAAGATGAAATAGACATTGTCCCGTCCTTCAGAAATTTACAGTCAAGTAAAGAAGACAAACAAAAAAATAGGAGAAAACAGGCATTCATCCGTTCACCCATTCATTCATTCATTCAACAAATATTTATTGAGCATCTACTGTATGCAAGTACCAGAATAGGTGCCCAGGATACCATTGTAAATATCTCTACTTGGTCTTACAGTCTATTGGGAGGACGGACAACTTAGCAAGCAATTATAATAAAGTGTGGTATGTGTTATGATTAGAGAACCCAGAAAGAACTTCTAATCCAGTGAGGGTTGGAGTGGGGTGGGAAATTTAGGAAACTTCTTGCAATGGCTGGAGGAGGGAAGTTATAAATCACATTTTAAGAATTAGACTTTATTGTAAGGGAAATGAGAAGGCATCAAAACTTTCAAATAGGGGTCGGACATAATGACTTTAAAATTACTCTATTTTGTGGATTTAAAGGCAAGAAAAATCATAGTATATTTGAGGACTAAATTCTGAAAGGGAAAAATACACATTTGTGTTCTACTGTTAATGGGTAATGAGCAAAAATTGTCTTTCTCAGTTATCTGCTAAGGAAAGAAGCAACATCTAAGGCTTCATCTGTGTGATCATAAGCCAGACTTAGCCAAAAATATGGTGATGTGTGTGTGTGTGTGTGTGTGTGTGTGTGTGTGTGTACATGCATGTGTTACATTATCATCAAAACCCATCATTAGGTCTTTCTTTTTTTTTTTTTTTTTTGTCTTTTTTCGTGTCCGGCAACGGATCGCAACCCTCAGTGTCGTGCCCGTACTGGACCGGGACCGGCAATGGGATCGCAACCCTCAGTGTTGCACCCGCACCTCGCTCAGCCAGTGAGCGGGAACCGGTCTGTATGTGGGATCCGAACCCTCGGCAGGAGCACCACCACGCTCCCAAGTGGTGCACTGTAGCAGTGCGCCACCGGGCCGGTCCATCATTAGGTCTTTCAAAACACAGATATTTTTGCCAGAAGATGTATAAGTGATTACTATGTACATATTCAAATAAACATAGTAGCCAGATAGGTCATAGATGTGTAATTCTATGAAGTCTTTCTTCAGCCAGGGATATTACTTGTTATTTTTGTTTTTAATAGAACAGTCTTTGACACATAATAAATGCTCAATAAATGTTTTCTAGCAAATCCATCTGCTTGGTATTTAACAGAATCGCTCTGTATGATTTGATGTAAGATGACAGGGTCATGTTGCAAGCTATTTCTGCACCTTTGTAATCTGACACAGAAAGAGAATATCTGCTATGATCTTCGAACATTGCTTTGAAAGAAGTTGTTGATGGGAATCTCTGTTTATATCAGTGACAGGTGTGCTTTTGGCAGTATTATTTATTAATAGCCTTTCTGAAGGGATATGTGGTTTGTAATGTGATGGTAGTCAGGATTGGGATGGGGTGAGGTTACATAAAAAATCCCTGAGAACTTGGAAATGGGGAAAATAAGGTTACCCTCTGAGACATAAACTTTAAAATCAACATATAATCAATCAGAACAATGATACACAATCACCTTTAAGATACAAAGTCTACTGAGCATATAGGACTGAATAATAACCAGTTTGAACCATTGACATAACTAAATAGAGAATGTATCTATCAGGTGGGGCTAGGGAAGCAGTAGACATTTAATAGCAGCGTAAGCAAATGTTGGCAGCATTATCCAAACCTGTCATAGGATGAGAGTATCTAACCCCATCATGAAGCTCATCCTCATAGTGAAGATGAATGGGTTAAGCCAGTTTATCTTTAAAGTATTATACGTTCCAGTCATACAATACATCACCGGGTTTTGGTTCCATTCTTGCTATGTAACCTTCTATTTATGGTTTTGCTTTCCAAGGAGATCAGCCTAGAGTTGCCATTCTCACCCTTGGTTGCACATTGAAATCACCTGGAGAAAATTAAAAACTACAGATGCCTGTGTCCAACCACAGAGATTCTGATTTAATTGATCTGGGCAATGATCCAGGCATCAGGATTTTAAAGCTCCCCAGGTGAATCTAATGTGCAACCAGGGTTACAAATCACAGGCTCATTAGAAGATAATATGTGGTTCTACAGTCTTAGAGCACTCTGGGTCCTGTGATGGGGTGGCAGGTACGAATTCCTGTTCACAAACTCAGAAGTACAGCAAGAATAATTTCCTTTATTGTAAAATAGATTTAATTTCTATTTTGAGTCCCAGTTGGGAGAGGAATTTAATCTTGGTTCCCTCCCTTTCTTCTGAGTTGCTAAATTGATGAGAAAACGTTAGTGTGATAGGTTCTGAGTCTTGTCCTGCATCTCATGTTGCCGCAGTCACATCCACTGAGCAGTACTCATTCCCACTTGGTTGTTGATCATCACTCCACACAGATCACTGCCACATCCTCCTTGTCCTGACCACAAGTCCTCCTCAAGTTTATCATTTCTCTGTGCTGTGTCTGTGTAGCTCTCACACACACAAAAGAAATATACTGCTGCTCCTGCACTACTTTGGACTTCAGGCTATTCTATGAGGCTTTCTCAAGCCCACCCAGTACCCGTATTGTTCAGACATTTCAACCTTGGGCTCCCACTGCTTCAATAGACTCTATAGGTGAAAAGAAGGAGGAAGCACAGGTCTTCTCTGCTCCCAAACTTCCCCAAACTATTTAAAATTATAATTGTGACCCCTCCACCTCTGGAGCTGTAGAGAAAATGAAGGAAAATGGTCAGGGCCCCTCAGATGTTCAGAATCTTGCCAACCATTTGGTGTAAATATGCACATGTGCCCAGGGATTCCTTGGTTACTGTCTAATGTAATTGTGCATGTGCACCCAGGTGTCCTGGGTGATTGAACTTAGGTGTAAAAGATGAGTGGCTCTGATCCACAGGGCCTCCCACCCCCAGAATGTCCCTAGGGGGGCCACGAGGAGGCCACTACTGCTGCTGGAGGCTGCTGCAGCAAACTGTTGCTGCCAGTGTCCCTGGGATGCCCCAAGAGGCCACCGCCACTTCTGCTGCTTCTACTGAGGACTGAGCTCATGTCATCTGCCAATGGCTACCAGGATCTTTTTCAATTACCTAGCATGGACCTGCTTGTGAGGGGTCTTATGACCCAACCTGGTGTGTAGCTTTACAACTGGCATAGTCGGCAGGATTCCAGGCAGGTAAAAGAGCCTGGCAATTGGTGTCATGAGTAGGATGCCAAGCAGATAAAGAAGCAAAAAGCCCATGGGGAGGGGGAAGAAATGTGGCTACCCTTGAGTATGTGGTGCTCGGTGGCCACTCTCCTCTTGACTGGGGTCTGGCTGTTGCTCTCTGTAAAGCTAGGGCTCATGTCAGAATCCTGCTGACATAGTCAGTTGTCAAGCTACACGACTACCAACAGGGCTAGGACTGAGACCTTTCAAACCCACTGTACAAACTGGGTCACCAGACCCCTCACATACAGGTCCATGCTAGGTAATTGGGAAAGGTCCCGGGAGCCATTGGCAGATGACACGAGCTCAGTCCACAGCAGCAGCAGCAGCAGCAACAACAACTTACAGGTCCAGCAGCTTACAGGTCTGGCGGTGGCAGCAGCCTCTCAGAGGGTCCTAGGGGACCCAGCAGCAACAGCTTGCAGCAACAGCCTCCAGCAGCAGTAGCGGCCTCCCCCTAGCCCCCCTAGGGGCATCCAGGAGGCAGGGAGCACTTAGATCAGAGCCACTTATCCTTTATACTTAAGTCCATAACCCAGGACACCTGGGTGCACATGCACAAGTACTTTAGATAATAACCGAGGAACACCTGGGCGCATGTGCATATTTCCATCAAATGGTTGGCAAGATTCAGAAAACCTGAGGGGCCCTGACCATTTTCCTTCAGTTTCCCAACACTCGCTGTACTGCGAGC
This sequence comes from Galeopterus variegatus, assembly GCF_000696425.1. Classification (NCBI taxonomy): domain Eukaryota; kingdom Metazoa; phylum Chordata; class Mammalia; order Dermoptera; family Cynocephalidae; genus Galeopterus; species Galeopterus variegatus. The sequence goes on from NW_007730227.1 coordinate 186,498, forward strand.
GAACATGGACCAGAAGCCCCAAGAAGCAGCACAGTTTCGAGATTTGCAGCAGAAAGCAGATAGGTTGGAAATGCAAATACATGCCCTGAAGGCTGAAGTACAGCAACGGGTCATCCCTGTTTCTGACACTGAAGACGTATGACGAACCCGATGGTGAGTTGGGCAAGACTGTGCATCTCCTGGAATGACCTGCTGCTAATCAGAAAGCGAAGCATGAGCATCCTATGGGATCAGGTGGACAGGTAGGTAACTCACAAGTGACCCAATTCACTGCCTATGTCCCATATACCCAGGTCAAATTGGTTGGCTTGGGGAAACAGTAAAGTGACTGAAACAGGGAGAGCCCCTGGCTGCTTCAGCTATGGGATCTAGGGGTGGATGATGTGATGTGCTCTGGAGAAGATGTAGTAAACACATGTCGCATTTGTCCAAAGGCAAATGGCTCGCTGGGTGCCACTTAAACCTGAGAAGACTCGGAGAGTGCCACTTAAACCTGATGGCTCGCCAGGTGCCCTATAAACCTGAGAAAGCAGATGGCTCAACAGATGCCGTATAAACTTAAGAAAAGAGTGCCACAGGTGGATGGGCATATGACGTGAGGATGGGTGCCCCTGCAGAATTTCAAGTATGTGTTTTCATCTGGTGAAAAGGTGGAAAAATTAGCCTCCATTACTATGTGCCTGTCTCTGTGGCAGTGGTTACAGGATAGCCGCAGATATGCACAGGGGCAGGGTAGCCACTCCTTGATGAAATGGGCAAAAGCAGCTGTTCGAACTGTGTGGACAAATGCTGCAGAACTGCCTGAGACTGTGAGTGAATGGTAGGTGTGTGCCAAGCTGATTCAAGTAATTCAGGAGCCATGGAGGGGGCAGCTAGATGCTAATAACCAAGACAATGGAAGAAAGGCCCTGAGGGCATTTCAGAACTTTGGAGGAGCACCCCTCCCAGCATAGGCCCAGAGGCCTAAGAGAACTGAGTTTCTCCAGAGGACAGACCTGGGGCCCCGCTGCCCTCGGGAACCTGCTCCCTGCCTCACAGCCACTCTGGCTGGAGCAGCCCTGCCTCGAGTTGCCCCCAAGTGTGATTCATGCAGGACCTCTGGAAAGCACAGGCTGGAAACCTTGGTGGCATCCACGTTGTGTTAAGTTTGGAGGCTGGCAGAACTTGAAAGCAATGGCGGCATGGCAGCCTCCACGCAGATTTCAGAAGACATATAAAAAGCTGGTAGACTCAGGCAGAGACCTGCAGCTGGGGTAGAGCTGCTGATGAGGTCACGTACAGAGCAATGTGGAGCAGAAAAGTGGGGTCGGAGCCCTCTCAGAGAGTCCCCATTGGGGGAATGTCTAGTGGAGCCAGTACAGAGGGGCTGCAGCCAGGAGCCCAGAACTGTGAGGCTGTTGGTAATGTGCAGCACCAACCTGGAAAAGCCACATGCACTAGAGTAGCTCAATGGGCTGCCCCTGGCAGAGCTGTAGGAGCAAGGCTGCCCAGTGCTTTGGGGTTCCAGATGACACAGTATGCTTAATGTTTGCCCTGTTTGGGTTTTGGATTTCTTTCAGGGCCTGTTTTTCCTTTTTCCTGGTCTATTCTTCCCTTTTGGAATGGAAATGTGTACCCAGTGTCTGTCCCACTGTATTTTGGAAGTAGATAAATTTGTTTTTGACTATTTACAGGTTTACAGCTGAAAGAAGTTTTTCTTTTAGTCTCATGAGACTTTGGACTTTTGAGTTGCTGCAACAAGCTAAAGACTTTTGGGACTGTTGGGATGGAATAGGTTATGTGAATGCAAGGGTCAGTTATCCTCACTAAGGTAACATGTGGGAAAATGGTCAGGGCCTCTCAGATGTTCAGAATCTTGCCAACCATTTGATGTAAATATGCATGTGCATCCAGGTGTTCCTTGGCTATTATCTAATGTAATTGTGTAAGTGTGCCCAGGTGTCCTGGGTTATGGACTTAAGTACAGAGGATGAGTGTACAGAGGATGAGTGTACAGAGCACACTTGAGGGTGTGCTTTCTGACTGGCGATGTGGGTCTAGGAAAGGGGAGTGAAACTAGTGAGTCAGAGTGAAGAGACTAGGGCAGGGAGGGAGAGACTGCCTGTCCTCAGTCGTTTCCTTTAAATCATGGAAAGGATCTAGAAGTAGGTTAAGAGCCATATAAATTAAAATTCTGGCCCTGAGTGACAAAATGAAGCAAGAAAAACATCTAGCATGCAGGTCCAGCTACACAGCACTTGGAAAGCCTGGATAAAATACCAACCACACATCAGAGCACTGCTTCATGTGTGGGAATTTCCATTCTAAGGATCTGGAGAGAAAACAGCTATGAAGTCCTTGGGAAAACACTTTCCACTCCCTAAAAACAAACTAAGGAGGGAGATCAATATGAAAAACGCTTTTTAATCTCTGCTTTAGTGAGAAGGGTACCAGGAAGTCATCTTGTCATATGTCAAAACACAATCACCTTTAAGCAAATAAAGGAGAGAGAGCAGAGACAGTGGGCCCTGCCCTTCTTTCCCCACCCAAACAGGTTGAAAATGTGAGTCCCATAGAGTTAAGATAAAATAGTATCCTGAAGGAAGAATGGGGGGTGTTTCTCTGGTAAACAAAGGAGGGACACTTGAGTCCATCTGGCTCTTTAATGTAGGCTGAGGCTTAGGAGGAGCTAGGACCTAGCAGGGACAGAGAGAGAGAGAGCGTGTGTGTGTGTGTGTGTGTGTGTGTGTGTGTGTGTGTGTGTGTGTGTGTGTGTGTGTGTGTGTGTGTGTGTGTGTGTGTGTGTGTGTGTGTGTGTGTGTGTGTGTGTGTGTGTGTGTGTGTGTGTGTGTGTGTGTGTGTGTGTGTGTGTGTGTGTGTGTGTGTGTGTGTGTGTGCACGCAACTACTATATTGGGCAGTGTAGATACAGATATTCCATCACTGCAGAAAGTTCTATCAGTTGAAGTTTCTCTAGAATCTGAAATCCAGACCCTGCTGTTTCCTAATTATGCATTTTGGAGTAAGTTATTTTAGCTCCCTGAGCTTCAGGGTTTTTTGTCTGTGAAGTGGGATACTAGGAGAATCTACCTCACAGATAAGGGTCCGGTGAGATCCCTTGGGTAAAGTATTCAGCAGACTGCCTGGCGCATGCTAAGAATGATTAGTCATCTCTCCAAGTAAACTCAAAAATCCTCGAAAGGAGATACTCAGCAGTCTGATTCACCAGCATACTCTCCAGAATCTTGCAGGGGGAACACACTTGGCAAATGTTTATGCCTTTCACTTTGAGAAGTGCCAGAAAATTCCAATTTCATAAGAATGAGCTTTGAACCATGAGCAAAGCAGAAAAACAGCCAGATTTAAGATAAGCTTGGGAACTCTTAAGTAACAGATTATTTACCTCAGTTGAAAACTAGCTAAGGGAAGACATAACCTCTAGGGAATGATGAGCTTGGAAACATTTGTATTCAGACATTGACATGTTCCCAAATGCGTTTAATTATCATTATTCCCAGTACATTTGCAAGAGAAAGCCTAAAGCAGACTTTTCAAGCTGACAGGAATAATTATTGGCAATCCTGGCAGCATCAGTTGGGGCTAGAGCCCATCAGCTATTACTGGTCACATTTTGTGATATCTGGTTCAGGTTGTGCAACTTTCCCACCCTGTACTCCCTCTGACTAACTTCCTAACCCTTGTCCCTCCCCTAACTCTAACCCTTCATTCAGATTATGGCACCCACTGTCCCGATGCCACATCTCTCTTCAACCACAGCCCCACGTCTGCTGCTACCTTCTTTCCTCAACGTACACCAATCAGGCTTCTGACCCCACCACTCCACTGAGACCACACTGGACATTGCCAAGTCCAATGCCAGTTTCTGACTCTTGTTTTACTAGATGCCTTATCGGTTTTCAACATAGTTGATCCCAACCTTTTTTTTGAAACTCTTTTTATGGCTTCCTTAGCTACAGTTCCTGGTTTCCCTCCTACCTCCCAGGCCTCACTTTTTCTGTTTCCCTTGATCATCTCCATTCCTGATCTGTCAGCTAGTGGTAACTTTCTCAAAGTGAATTCCATTTAGGTTACTTCCCTGTTTGAAGTCTTCAAAACTCTTCCCATTATACTTAGAATACCATCCAGACTCCTGACCTAGGCCAGCAGAGCTCTCTGTGATCTGAGTCCTAACTCCCTGTCCCACTCTCTCTTACCATTTCCTTCCTTGCCTACTCCCCATCAGCCACACTGACTTTCCCTCTGTTCCACATATACCGAGCTCATTTCCACCTCACAAGCATTGCCCTAGCTTTACCCTCTGCCTGGACCACCGGTCTGCCTGATCCTTACTTAGCAGGCTCCAGCTTGTCATTCACATCCCAGCTCAAATGTCACTTCCTCTGAAAGGCAAAAATATGAACTGATCTGATATTAGGCTATTTATAATCTCTCTTTATCCTACTTGGTGTGAACATTCATATATTTTCCTACAGCAATAGTAATGTGTTTGATTACAGGGTGTTGTCCCAAGCCCTGTTGAAGGTGTTACATAATATTATCACCTTTCTAACATTCTGAAAATTCTGATTTCTCATTCATATTTGAACACAAGAGTTTTGGATAAGGGGTCACAGACCTGTATAACCCTCTACTTTGCACATAAGGAAACCTAAATTCCAGAAAAGGGGAATGAAGTGTCTGAGGTATCATAGCTATGTTAAGAACTCAGATCTATTTTCTATTTCAATGCTACTTCCACTATACTGAGCTACCACACTATAGATGCTGGCATATAACTGAGGTATCTTGTAAGAGAAACTGTATTTCAACAAAGCAGGCCAACAAAAGCCAACTCTCTTAATTCCCACAACTGCCTTCATGTACTGAAAACATGCAGAGGAGAATCATAGTTCTAAGAGGTGATTTGGTAATGGGAGAGGGAGGAGGATGTCAGTATTCCCAGATAATACTATTATGCTTTCTTTTTATTCTATCAATGTCCATATCAGTGAGTGTGGGGGGGGGGATCAGGATGTTTAAAAAAAAAGTCACCAATTGTGTATATGGGAATTAGGAGGAGCAGTGCCACCTCCTCTCCCTTGTTGACAGGGAAGTATCATCACAAATCAGTCTGAAACAGTATTTGAGAATTAGGGGGATTTTAGCACTAGGACAAGATAGAGTCATCCCTTCACTAGCTGGCTGTCTTTCAATATTAGTTGCTTACTAGGGAGAAGACCCTAGTCTTTCATCTCCTTATCCCAGCTTTATCCCTGGATCTACTGTGACTGTTCCAGCAATCAAGAAAGATAATCCTGAGCCAACAAGTGTCAGTGATGGAGCAGGTTAGAGCTATGGACAGGAAAAATGCAGTCTTCCCACCAATGGCCACACATCAAAGACTTCTGAGCAGAAACGGACTCAGAGGTACAAAGATAGTGCACAAGTTGTTGTCCTGAGATACTATGAATAACAGAATAAATCAAGACATTATACTGATGATAAGAATAAGGACAGCTACCATAGACTGAGCACCTACTAGCTGTCTGTCAGTTTCCATGCTGAGTGCTTTACATATAAACAGCATGAAATTTTATCTTTACACTTCACCCCAAGGATTAGTTAGAGCTTGTCAGGAAAACAGAGCTACTCTGTATTTCAAATGGAAAGGTTGAACACAGGCAATTAGAAGCTTTGCAACCTTTGTTAGGGCTAGGGGAGAGAAATTCAGGAAGACCACTTTGCAGAAATCCAAAAGTGCAGAGATCTCAAGGAGGTCACTATGATGATCTCAACTACTGTAGCACTTCAGTGAGTCTCAGGAGGACCTCAAAAGCTAAGGGAAGGTGCTGCAGATGATCCAACTTTTCCTTCTCTTTTGCCTTTCAAAATTCACTCAAGTCCCTTCCACTGGAAGATTATAACCCAAGCTCATTCTAAAAAGTTTTTCTGTGAAATCTTGTTCCAGGTTTATCCCCTTTGAGCCAGAGAAATTTTAGAGAGGGATGGAGATGATGCTAGGTTGACAACAAATAATCAAACCCACTTATAGAATAGGATTTGATCCCTATTTATAGATGAGCAAACTGAGTAGATTTCTAAGGTCACACAACTAGAAAGCAGTACAGGTAAGACCAGGTTCTTCCAAATTTATCAGGCTGCCTTTCCCAAAGAGAAGACTAGCCAATAAGTCTTGTTGATGGAGAAAGACCAGGGTGTGACAGGCTATGGGGACCCCAAACAAAAACAGCAAAAAAAAATACAGTCCATGCTCTCAAGGACCTGAGTCTTGTGGAGAAACAAGACTGAATTAGAAACATGGCAAAGTAGGATGCAAGATTAAAGGAGTGATACATTATCTATGAATATGTGTTTTCCTAAATTGAACTAAACATAAGGTAATCATATATCCCAGTCACCCAGGATAGTCTTGTTATATGTCTATCATCCCAGAATCCCATTTAGTTTAGCCTTTGCACAGACAATTTCTTCTAACGAAGTATTATTATCAATAGTTATATTAAAATAAGCTAGGATGTGTTTGATACCCTCAATTTTGTTGATCCAGCTTCTGTTGTGATTTCGTCTAGTAGAGTGTAAGAGGCACATGCAGTGTGCAGAATTCTCACTTTAATGAACTGTTGAAACTAAAAGATACAGGCAGGGCAAGATGGAGAACTAGAGGTATCCAGGGTGCATTCTTCCCACAGAAAGGACCAGAGCAACTAACAGACAGCTAAATATTGACAGGAGCATTGGTGGGAGACTGTAGGAGTGTAGCAGGAGACTAGTGAGATCCCTGTGGAGAACTGTAGTAGTCCATTTCTGTGGCTTATAACAAAATGCTTGGTATTGGGTGATTAATAAAGAAAAGAAAATTATTGCTCTCATTTTCAGAGGCTAGAAAGTCCAAAGTCTTAGGAAAACATCTGGTGAATTTTCTTTGGTGGTGGCTTTATAGCAGTGCAGTGGTCTCTCATAGCAGAAAATGGAGGAGCAGAGAGAGTAAGAGACTGACCTCTTCATTCACTCTCCTTTTAAAGCCCTCAGAATCATGCCCCTAACCACCATTTTTAATCCATTCACTACTGCACAGTCCTACAATCTAATCACTTCTTCAAGGACACACATTTCAATTGCCATAATAGCACTTCCCACCCTCTTTACACTGTCACAATGGGGACTAAGTTTTGGGGGGACATCCAACCCAAGACAAGCACAAAAGCCCAGGATGGCAGCATAGAGAGGACAGAGAGGCACACGGCCTCAGTCACCACATCTCCAACATTCGGATCAACGAGGGAGGAATTTTCCCTTGCAAGTAAATTTAGGCAGAGGACCTACATCAACCATCATTGTCACCACAGAGGCCTGCAGATCCTTCAGCAGGACGAGCCTGGAGCCAAGTGTAGGGAGCTGCCTAGAATATACACACTGCATTGCTTCAGAAAAGGAGCACAAATTGTTCACTCCCTACCCCCAACCTCATGACCCAAGATGATGCAGGATGGCACCATCTTGAGACCAGAGCCTTTGAGCTCACCCTGCCCTGGGGGCTTCCACAGCCTTAAGGCTCTGCCATCATCCCTACTCTTGCTGAACTGACACATCCCCACATCCTCCACCATAGGATCAAAAAGGCAGACCCTTGTCAGGCAGACCACTCCCTTTCTCCCCCTACCCGCAGCCCTGCCAGCTGCCTGAATTGTGTGTACCTGAACTCCCAACCCAGAAAAGCAGCTCATGGGTCTCTATCATAATGAATAGACCCTCAGGCCAATGGAAATAAAGTATATCCACCCCTGCCAGAGAAGCTGCCAGATGGTTCCATCCTGAACAGTCTCACCTAGTGGCCTGCCTTGCTAGTAGTCCTACAAGTGGCTGGACTGGCCCTCTCTCTGCAAGCCTGCCTAGCAACCCCACCTACTGCACAGAAGAAGCTGGTCAGGCCCTCTCACGGAAGGCCTGCCTAGCGGCCTTTCCAACAGTCCAAGAAGCAGCTAGATGATCCCCCTAGCTGCTGTCCTGCCTAGTAACCCACCCACTGCCCAAAAAGTAGTTGGATGGGCCCCCTCACTGCAGCCCCACCTAGTGGCTTTGCTCACCTCCTAAGAAGTGGACAAGCAGCTATACCCTTGGCAGACCAGCTCCTGAACTGTTGAGTAAATCATGAGCTCACATTGGTCTGAAGAAGTGGCACAACAGAAGAACCACTGGCATACCCACACTCAGCTAACAGAGCCAAAACACACCCACACCCCTGGCTCAGAGAAACAGCTCAGCTGTCACGCCCCAGGAAGAGCTGCCCCAGAGTCTCTGAAACATCACTTGCACATGCATCTGAGTGAGAAACAGCTTAGCTGACATGCCTTTGGCGGGCCCACCCCTTGTCAGAAAAGCAGCATGGTGACCTTGCCACTGGCATACCAGTCCTGGAGACCCTGACATGCCATACTCCCACATCTCCAGCCTGAGAATCAATCCAGCAACCACAACCCCATTGAATCAGCTCCCGAGATGACTGATCCACAGGGTGCATGTACTAGTCCATTTATGTTGCTTATAACAACATACATGTAACTGGGTGATTTATAGAGAAAATGAAATTTATGGCTTACAGTTTCAGAGGCTGGGAAGTCCACAGTGCAGGGAATACATCAGGTGAGGGTCTTGGTGGTGGTGACAGTGACCAAGGGTCTCATAAAGCAGAAAATGGGAGAGCAGAGACTTCTCATGTGCTTTTCCTTTAAAGTCCCCAGAACCATGCCTCTGACCACCATTATTAATCCACTCACTAGGGAATGGTCCTACCATCTAATCACCTCTTCAAGGCCCCACCTTTCAATTACCATGATAGGATTTCCCACCCTCAACAGTTACAGTAGGGATTTAAGCTTCAAGGAGGTTGTGCAGGCATCCAATCTACAGCAGTGCATGTCCCCAGCCTGTGAACCAACCCAGTAAACACTCACCTGGTAAAGCTGTGCCACTGCCACCACAAACCTGTGGCAAGCACAGGTTGCTTAGTCACTAGTGGACATAGTGAAAGTGAATTACAGCTAAAGAAAGTACACAAAGTCTACACTACTGCATCCATCCTGAACAAACCGTTGCACGCTACTCAATCAACACCCTAGGTGACAGTCTTTCACAACACAAGCCACTCCACAAAACTCAAACATGTGATTGTTTCACATGATGCACAGATATCAACACAGGGAAACAAGGAACATGAAAAACAAGGTAACATGACACTACCAAAAAATAAAAAAATCTACATAATTCTCCAGTAACTGATCCCATAGAATCAGAAAGTGCTGACTTGCCGGAAAAAAGAATTCAAATTAATGATCTTATGGGAACTCACTAAGATACAAGAGAATGCAGACAAAAAGTTCAACAAAATCAGAAAACAATTCATAATCTGAATGAGAAACTCAACAAAAAGATAGATACCATTAAAGAAAATAAGGGAGAAATCTTGAAATTGAAGAATTCATTGAATGAAATTAAAAAAAAAAAAAACTTTATACTATGATAATAGCATTACTATGATATCAAAACCAGGCAAGGACACAACAAAAAGAGAAAACTACATGTGAATATCCCTAATGCAAAAATCCTCAATAAAATACTGGCAAACCAAATCGAACAACACATCAAAAAGGTTATACACCATGATCAAGTAGGATTTATCCCAGGGATGCAAGGATGGTTCAACATATGCAAATCAATAAATGTAATATATCACATCAACAGAATGGAAAAAAAATGATCATCTTGATAGATGCAGAAAAAGCATTTGATAAAACTCAACATCCCTTCATGATAAAGTCTCTTGACAAATTAAATGTAGAAGGCAAGTATCTTAATATAATAAAGGCTATATATGACAAACCCATAGCTAACATCATACTGAATGAGGAAAAGCTGAAAGCTTTCTGCCTAAAAGAGCTGAAACAAGACAAGCATGCCCACTCTCACCATGTCTATTCAACATAGTACTGGAAGTCCTAGCCAGAGCAATTAGGCAACAGAAAGAAATAAAGGCCATCTAAATTGGAAAGGAGGGAGTCAAGTTGTTTCTGTTTGCAGATGGCATGATTGTATAGAGAGAGAAACCTAAAAACTCTACCAAAACCTCTTAGACCTTATAAACACATTCAGTAAAACTGTAGCATACAAAATCAACATACCAAAATTAGTACCATTTCTATACACCAAAAATAAGCTTGCAGAAAAGGAAATCAAGAAATCTATCCCATTTACAATAGCAACAACAACAAAAATACCTAGGAATAAATTTAACCAAGGAGGTAAAAGATTGCTACAATGAAAACAACAAAACGCTAATTAAAGAAACTAAAGAAGACACAAAAAATGGAAAGATTTTTTTTCCATGCTCATGGACAGAAAGAATCAATGTCATCGAAATGACAATATTACCCAAAGCAATCTACAGATTCAACACAATCTCCATCATACAACCAATGACATAATTTACAATAATAATAAAAACAATACAAAAATTTATATAGAATAAGAAAACACCCTGAATAGCCAAAGCAATCCTGAACAGAAAGAATAAAGTATGGGGTGGGGGGGGGGATATCACACTCCCTGACTTCAAGATATACTACACAGCTATAGTAATCAAAACAGCATGTTACTGACACAGAATAGAAAATTCAGAAACAAATCCACATACCTACAGCCAACTTATTGTTAACAAAGTAGTCAAGAATACATATTTGGGAGATCCATATGCCCAAGAATGAAACTAGACTCCCACCTCTTACCATATATCAACATCAACTCAAAATGCAAAAAAAAAAAAGACTTAAGTGTGAGACCTGAAACAATAAAACTTCTAGAAGAAAACACAGGGGGAACACTTTAGGAGATAGAACTGGGCAAAGGTTTTATGACTAATACTTCAGAAGCACAGGGAACTAAAGCAAAAATTAACAAATGAGATTATACCAAACTAAAAAGCTTCTGCACAGCAAAGGAAACAATGAACAGAGTGAAAAGACAACCCACAGAATGGGAGAAAATATTTGAAAATTATGCATCTGACAAGGGATTAATATCCAGAATATATGAAGAACTCAAAGAACCCAATAGTAAAAAAAATATATAGTAACAAATAATCCAATTAAAACGTGGCCAAAGGAACTGAATAGATATTTTTCAAAAGAAGACATACAAATGGCCAACAGGTTCATGAAAAAATGCTCAACATCAATCATCATTCAGAGAAATGCAAATCAAAATCACAATGAGATATCATCTCACCCCAGTCAGAATGGCTATTATCAAAAAGGCAGAAAATGGGGTTTTCGTTTGTTTGTTTGGCAGCTGGCTAGTACAGGAATCTGAACCCTTGACCTTGGTGTTACAAGGTGGCATAGGGGGTTTGGTAAATAATAGTTCAGGTAAAGGGCATAAAGAAATATCATGATTTGTAAGAATGAATATGCTAATAATAAATAATAATTTTTTTAAAAGACAGAAAATAAATGCTGGTGAGGATGCAGAGAAAGGGGAATTCTTATACATTGTTGGTGGGAATGTAAATTGGTACAGCCATTATGGAGAACAGTAAGGAGGTTCCTCAAACAACTACAGATAGCACTACCATATGACCCAGCAATCTCACTATTGGGTATATACCCACAGGAATTGAAATCATCATGTTGAAGGGATACCTGCACTCCCATGTCCATCATGGCTCTATTCACAACATCCAAGAGTTGGAACCAACCTGAATGTCCTTCAATGCATGACTGAAAAAAGAAAATGTGGTATATATACACAATGGAATACTATTGAGACAAAAAAAAAAAAAAAAGAATGAAATTTTGCCATTTGCAGCAACATGGTTGAACTTGGAGAAAAATATGTTAAATGAAATAAGCCAGGCACAGAGAAATGCCACATGTTCTCACTTATATGAGGAAACTAAAATAGTTGATCTCATAGACCTAGAGAGCAGAATAGCAGTTACTAGAGATTGGTGCGGGTAAAGGGGAGTGGGAATGGGAAGAAGGTGGTCAGTGGATACAAAATTGTAGAGATATAGGAAGAATGGGATCTAGTATTCTATGGTAACATGGGGGGCCTACAGTTCACAACCAAGTACTGTGTATCTTTGAATAGCTAAATGTATCTTTGAATGTTCCAAACACAAAGAAGTGACGAATGTTTGAGGTGGTGAATATACTAAGCACCCCAATAAGATCATTGCACACTTTATGAATGTACCCAAATATACTGTACTCCATAAATATATTCAGTTATCATGGGTCAATTAAGGAAAATAAAAAGAGAAAAACCAAGAGAGAAATAGAGAGTAGAATAGTGGTTACCAGAGGAGGGAAAGGGAAGGGGGGGGGGGGCCAGGAAAAGGTTGGTAGACTGGTACAAAGTTATGATGTTACAGTTAAATAGGAAAAATCAATTCTGGTGCCCTATGGTGACAATAGCTAATAATATTAATTAATTTTAACATTAATAATATTGTATTGTATATTTCAAGGAAGCCAGAAAAGAAAATATTGAATGTTATCACCACAAAGAAATGATAAATGTTTAGGTGATAGATGATGGAGTTTGGATGTGTTGTCCCCTCCAAAACCCATGTAGAAATTTGATCTCCAATGTGGCAGTGCTGGAAACTGATTGAGTCATGGAGGCGGATCCCTTATGAATGGATTAATGCTCTCCCTGGGGGCGGGGGGAGTAATGAGTGAGTTCTCACTGTATTAGATCTCATGAGAGCTTGTTGTTTATAGAACCTTGGCACCTTCTCTCTCTCTCTCTCTCTCTCTCTCTCTTTCTTGCTTCCTCTCACCATGTGATCTGCTTGTACCCATCAGCTGCCTGCCACTTTTCCACCATGAGTAGAAGCAGCCTGAGGCCCATGCCAGATGCAGGTGTCCAAAAATCGTCAGCCAAATAAACCTCTTCCCTTTATAATCTACCCAGTCTCAGATATTTGTTATAGCAACACAAAACGGACTAAAACAACAGATATGCTAACTATTCTGATTACATCATTATACAACATATGCATGTATTGAAACAAACTGTAACCCATAAAAATGTACAATGAAAAATAAATAAATATACAAATAAAATAAAATAAAAGATGACCTTGTCTGTTGATCCATGGCTAACACTTCTCTTTCAAGAACATCCTGCAGCATACTCACTGCTAAAATGAAGTGCTCTCCAGCGTAAGGTGCTAGGGACAGCTACCTCTTGGGGGTAGAGTAGAACTATTTATCTCTCTTGCCCTAGATGACCACTTGATGTACCAGTCAGTTGCGCTGTGGCTCAGGCCTTGACCTTCAACTTTCTCAAAGCGGGATATGTTAGGTGTACATAAAATGTGCATGAGGAATAGAGACAGCAGCCTTGCCATACAGTGTACATAAGTAATTTGATTGCTTTTGCTACTGTGGATCTGTCCTTTTGTCCCGACTCACGGGATATTCAATGCAGACCCTGGAGGGGGGAGTGGGAATGGGATGGAACAAGAGACGCAAGAAATGAGAGACAAGACA
>NW_007730227.1:201731-202002 GCF_000696425.1 Galeopterus variegatus
TTTCTGTAAACATGTTGGAATAGAAGAAGGTAAAAAAATTGATGGCATAATGCTTAAATGGAAATCATTAAAATTTGCTAAAGAAACAAAAGATAAAGTCCAAGGTTCTCGACTAATGGTTGGTGAATGGGTAGTTGGCGTGGCAGTACCTGATCAAGAATCTGTAATTCTAGGAGAATCGGTTAACAACGTTCTATAACCTGTAGATACACAATGTTTAATAGGAGGAACATTAGGAGAAGAGAAACATAAAGTCATTTTCTCAGTGGAA
>NW_007730228.1:0-1450 GCF_000696425.1 Galeopterus variegatus
GGGGGGGGGGGGGCGCCTCTCTGGTCGGCATGCACTTGGCCAGGCTGCGGATGGGGTCTGGCGGCGGTGAGGCCTACCTGCTCGGTCATGCGCTGGTGCCATGGGGCACATGGTCTCCACAGGACTCGGGCCTCTCTGGGAGGGCGCTTCTCTGGTCAGCGTGCCTACAGCCCTGGTTTTTATCCATAATTCCAGGGTCCACCTCAGAGCCAGGGGAAGGAAATGAATGGGATGACAGTTCAGCTCAGCCCTCAACTCCAGCTTGGGCACCAGCCTGGGGTGAGGGGATTGGCAGAAGATCTCTGAGCTGTAGCCCTGGGTATGTTTCCCTGAGTTGGATGGTCTGTCTGTTCTACCCAATGCCCATTGACTGTGGTTGTTTTCACAGTGAGGAACAGCTTTCCAAAAGTCTAAACTCTTTCAGACAGGCAATTTTAGGAGATTTCCCATGTGGATAAGCAAATGACAGACACACTGCAGCAAAGCCATTGCACTGGGTGTGCTGGCAAACCACCTTCTTCCATCTTATTCATACCAGCTCTTCTGAGTTCTTTAGAGCATTATGTGAGTGTATTAGTCTGTTTCTGTTGATCATGACAAAATATATGGAACTGTTTAATTTGTAAGAAAATAAAATTTATTGCTTACAGTTTCAGAGGCTGGAAAACAAAGTCCAGGGAACACGTCTAGTGAGGGTCTTGGTGGTGGTGACAGTGACCCCTCACATGACAAGTTGGTGGAAGCAGAGAGACTGCTCCTCCTCACGTACTCTCCTTTTAAAACCCTCAGGACCACACCCATGACCACCATTTTTAATCCATTCACTAGGCATGGTCCTCAGAATCTAATCACTTCTTCAAGGCCCCACCTCTCAATTACCATAATAGGATTTCCCATCCTCAACAGTCACAGTGGGGATTTAAGCTTCAGCAAGGTTGGGGAGGGTCATCCAATCTACAGCAGTGAGTTAAAATGAGCCCTTTATATGGAGATGCTGGAAAGATGTTAATTCCCTGCCCCTTACTATGTCTTTATGAATTTTTTTAAGTTCCCATTTGTTATTATTCCAAAACTTAGCATCACCTGGGACTCACAACTCTGTTGAACCCCCCCTCCCAAATCTGCATCACTTCCATTGTGTTTGCCTCCTGCAGGAGCAACCTTTAACAGCCATTTTCCCTCTCTTGTGACTGACTGCTCTAATGCCTTCCTGAGTATTTCTGAGGTTAGAACCTTCCTGCTCTGGAAGCCTTTGGTTCTTCATCTGTCAATGAAGAAAGTGACTGGGGGACTTGAAGGCCCTTCCACCCCTGGCAGGGGAGAGGTTTTTACACGAGACCACCACCTGATTGTGTTCCTTTTCAAAATACTTTTATCAGTTTTTCTGTTATCATAAAACAACACCTTTTCATTAAAGATGTTTTTTAAAAGAAGCAGGTAAGGAAAAAAA
>NW_007730228.1:2809-15965 GCF_000696425.1 Galeopterus variegatus
GGGAAATGAGAGTGAGTGAGAAAAAAAATAATAACAACAACAACACTTTCCCCACTCATGAGAATCTGGTTCCAAGTCTCCTGTGTTTTTAAATTCTCCTTGAATAAGGCATCTCCCAGCCTATTGTATGATGATTCTTATGTATCAGCCACTAGCTCCTCTGCCTCCTCTAAATTGCCACCTTTAAATTAGTGAGCTGTTCCTTTGAAGTAAGGACTCTTTGGGAAGAGACTGTTTGCACCTTTGTCCCATCAAACTGGAGAATCTCATCTGTGTGTCTCTGTAATCTCATCTCATTTTGCAACAAATTTGTCTATTTTCTCTGTTATTGACCTTTTGATTTAATGCTTTAATTTGACATGTAGTTTCTTTGTATTACTGTTTTGAATAATTCATGTCATTCTAGATTGAGTATTCTATAAAATTCTTCTGAAATGTCATTTTATAAAAAATGTCTGATAGACTCAAATTATTTGTTTTGCAAAAACAAAACAAGATAAAAAGCTAGGCACTTGTGATCACTACACAACTTGATCTAATTCCAAGTGCTCAGGAGAAAACTCCTTTTCTACAAACAGGATAAGGACAAGCATGATTTTTTTTTTTTTTCCTAATTGACTATCTGGAACATAGGTTGTTGCTTAAGCAGGTTGGACATAACACAATTTTTAAGGACATGGCCATTTTTATAGGACATGAATACATGTGCTCCTTAGAGGAAGACTGTGGGTCAGCCTCACCCTCTGGACAATGAAACTACTGTTGTAGAACCCACCTTGCACCCAGGGTCTGTGATACCAGTGAGCGGCTTCCACCAAAGGGAGAAACAAACGCTTTCTTAGTGTACTGTTTCAGCAGCATGTGGGAAGGCTTATGGTATAGTGATGTGACAAGCTGTGAACAGCAGATCAGAGAAAAACGTGAGATAATTTAATTGAAGAGCTTACGAAAAGGACAGCTGAAGAGCAGAGAGCATGGACGTGGCAGAGAAAGGGCATCCGAGGAGGGATAAATTATGAAATAGCATTCTGAGGACAGTGTGAAAAGGGAGCTTCCTCTTTTCTGTGGCAGTTTGGGTCAATTTCCTATCCTCATATGCTTTGCAAAAAGGGAAATAATTTATTTTTTATTACTGCCCCATTCTTGTTATGGCATTTTAAAAATATCACACATAGCAAGTCGCCCATTTTTATGTAATAGGCTACCTTCCTCTTTTCTCTGGGTTTGGTATTTACTATTTCTGCCATATTCTACCCTTTCGGGAAAAATTCTCTTTCTTTCTCTCTCTCTCTCTCTCTCTCTCTTGTAGCAGTAGAAATGAGAGACTAGGATCAAGCTATAGTTCATTCTCTTTGGCTTATCTGACATCATTTGGAGGCTATTGCAAGCCTTTTTATTTCCTTACTGTCATTGACTCCAAATCCTGAAATGAATAGTTTGACCTTCATTTGCAAATCACTTTTTTGAGTTACTTTTATGTATCATTTCTTATTGTTCACTCTCAGATTATATTTACAGGACAAGTGGTTAATTTAGCATAAGCCAATCTTTTAGTAAATCTTAACTCTAATATCCATCCTGGGAGCTTAAAAGCAACAAACAGAACTCGGAAATGGTTTGCCTGGAAATATTAAGGTATTTGATTATTTAAGTTGAAATAATTCATCTACTAATTTTTAGCTTTCCATTTCTTTCCATGTTGAGACCAGTTATCTATGTAAGTATATGTGGTCGTCTTGTTTAGAACAAGGTCTTGGAAGCATAGACCATCTTCTCTGGGTCATGGAGTAGTTAAGTCTGTTTCAAACACTTATGTCTTTATATTTTATTCTAGAAAACCTTTGCACAATGTCAGTGACGGAATCAGTACCTCAGTATAAAACCATCAACTTTAGTCTTCGAGGGCAGACACTACTAGAAAACAAGGATAACACACACACACACACACACACACACACACACACACACACACACACAGTCATGCCCTGAGTACATTATGGCTTCAAGTTGAACACATTATGCTTTAGAGTGTTATAGCATCACTTCTGTGTTTCTGTGAGTCTTCTTTGGTCACACATGGTGATACAAAAATACTGATTCGAGCTTAGATTTAACTCCAGATCTTACTATCCCTAAGTTTAATCTTTAAGAAAATTCTTCATCTTTCAATTCTTCAGAATTCTCCTTCTGAGGACATTACATAAGTCTGTACATAGAATTTAAAGTAAAAACATTAAGCAAAAGTTCTAGCTTAAATCTCTTATTCAAGTTTAATGTGTTCTGGTTCCACAGTTGAAAATATAGAGAACTTGTAGGAAGTCAAAGAGAAAAGGTCACAAAATGACTTAACCAGTTGTAAAAAGACATTGTCCTTTTCCACCAATTTCTCCCCAGCTGTTCTCCACCCTCTATCTTTTCTTCTAACTTAAACCGATGTGTTTTTCCTCTCTGTGCAAATCCATTCATGTACTTTTGGAAGATGACATTCTTCTTTCTTGGGGTTACCGTTCTTTGGAGCTAAGTGGGTCAAAAGGTCCAAATTAGTCAGAGAGAGACTTAATAATGAATTCATATATTTTAATATGAATGATCTGATTTAAAGGCCTGGCACATCAGTCGTATTTGGGAGAATGTCACTCCACGCAATTTTAAAGGGTATATCAGCAGATAGAAACCCTCTAGGGAGCTTCAGGAAACCTTGTCAAGCACTTTTCCATCATTCTGAAGGAGCTTTGATCCTATTTTAAACTCTTCACTTAAAAAGGTTTTTTTAATGAACTAGTTTGTAAAAAGCTGACTATACACTAGTTTTGTAAACACGTTTTCTCTCCACTCGTCATCCCCAACATCTTCCTAAGTTTATCTCCAAATGCTTTATATCACCCAAGCACTTAAACAAGATTGCAGACATTTTCATCTAAGCTAGTAGCAGTTAATTACCTATCTTTGTCTGTGTTTCAGCACTTAATACTATTTTGACAGGGGTTGCATACTCTGTGTCTTTCTGGAATTTTTTAAGTGTTCTTATGAGTAATTTGAGAAATTCCAAGTACAGATTAGATGAGTTGTTTTTTCCTTTGTTGCTTTTCTGTTTAAAGATTTAAAGAGGACCCACTATGTGTCAGGCAGTATGCTCTTTTCTCTCCCACGTATCATGTTTAATTTAATCTTTTCTTACACTGAATCTGCACTTTGTGTCACCCCCATAATCTCAGTGTGTATGTGTTTTGGGGGGAGGGTCTAGAGAATGGAGTAGAAGGGTCATGATCTCTGGGTAGAATACCCATTATCCATGATTCAGTCTACAGAGGCATTCCTGCTTCTATACTTATTTGGTTGGTAAAATCCTGGTTGGTTACTGGAAGAAGTGCTTTATAATCAGGGATGATAGCTCTCTGGGACATTTCAACATGAGTTTCTATCTGTGTCCTTTCAAAAACCTGTGTTTGCTCACCTGCATTGTAGGTGAATAGGAGCTCAGCTCACCAAATGGAGTGTGTCAGGAAGGATTACTGACTTATTTATGCTTGCTTCCAGAGTATTTGTAAGAAATTGGTTTTATTACTCTCTTCAATGGAGCTTACTCACCCAGTCAGCATTTAAATATCTCAGGACTGTCATTCTGGAGCAATGGTGTTCCTGAAAGTGCTTTCCTGAGCCTGAGGAGTGAAACCTGCCGCAAATGCTGGCAGGCCCAGCCAGGCTGTCCCTTTCCTGGCCTCGCCCCTGCTTTCTTCCTTTGGGGCCAGACCCATGTTTGCTAGTGGCTCTGCCTGTGCCTTATTGGCCTCAGGGCTAATGGTCTTACATGTCCAGCTCTTCCCTTCACACCCAAACTTTCCTTTTTCTCTCCTTCCTTCCTCTTTCTATTCCTTCAGCAAACATTTACTGAGTGCCTACTGAATACCTAACACTGTACAAAGTCCCAGGGATCCAGAGCTAAATAAAGACTTTTTGTGTGTTGTACACAATTGGCAGATGGCTTTTCCAAAAGGTAAGATATAGATATATATATTTTTTTAAGTAAAGGGGAAAATTATCTTCAGAAGAACCATCACCATATTCATAGATGGAGTTGCCCACAAAGTAGTTATAGGTGAGTATTTTCTAGCGTGAAGATTTTTCAGGACAACATTCATCCAGCAAGTATTTATTAAGTGCTTAGTGTGCCAGCCTCTGTGCTGACTGCTACAAATATAAAAACAGGGTTCCTTTCTGCAATGACTCACCTTCTTCTATAAAGAGTTCTACAGAGTGTATAGTAGTGCCCTATCAGATCAGTCATCACGAGTGTAGAGCAGGGTGGGGCAGGGGTTTTATTCACTGTTGTGACCAAAGTGCTTGAGACCGTGCCTGACGTTTGGTAGGTTCTCAGTAAGTATCTGTTGACCCATCAGTGGGGACAGCCCTCAGTCAGGGCTTATTCAAGGAGGTGACATTTCAGCTTTTTCATAGAGGATGAGAAAAACATTGCTTAGGAGGAGAAGCACATACTAGACAGAGTACCAGCAAAGGTGGACAATGTAGAAATGCCTGGGACTCATGAGAACAGCCTCAGGGTGACTCGGAGGGAAGTGTCAGATGATTCCAGAAACGCAGACTGGGGCCCAATTATGAAAGGTTTGAAGGCTTTGTCCTTCTTCCTGTTGGTCCACAGGGTGGAGAGACTTGGTTGGTTTTAGAGGAGGGAAGTCACATCAGATCTGGGACAGCACCCTGGCCATCTTGTGTAGGACGTTCTCTCAAGTAGGGAAAAACTTGAGAAAAGAAGCCTGGGGTAAAGTTGAGGAGGGCTCTAACTACAGCAGTGGTAACGCTAGTTGGGGAAAGGAGGTAAGAAGTTGAGAGAAGCAAAATTGAGAGGAATGGTGGGCATATTCCTTGTCAAAGGTGAGACTGGGAAGAGTCAAGGATGACTGCAATTGTTAAATGACTTGCATTCCCTCGTTTTCTACCTGTGCAAACTTCAGCAAGTTACTTTATTGCCTAGTGCCTTGGTTTCTACATCTGCAAAACAGGCACAGTTGTGCCTAGCTGGTAGGATTGCTGTAAGAGTTAACAGAGATAATGGCAGTCAAGCACTTAGTGTGGTCCTTAGCATGTAGTAATAACCAGCATTTATTGAACATGTAGTATGGCCAAATGCTTTCTATGTATTCACTTACTTAGACCTGACAATAACCTTATGGAGTAGAAACCATCATCATCCTTACTTCACAGGTGAGGAAGCTGAGGCACAGAGAGGATAAGTAACTTGCCCAACATAGCACAACTGATAATGGGCAGGGGTGGATTTGAACCAGGCAGGCAGGCTCCAGAGGCTGCATTCTTAACTGCAGGCTACACTGCCTCTCGGTGTTACCAATTACTAATATCATTCTCATTCCTTCATTGTACTATCTCAACCCTACTCCCCAGCTCTCTGGGTGTCAGACTCTGTGGGGAGTAAGAGGGAAGGGGCGTTTGATGTCTAACCTTTTTCATCATCTCTGTTCACGTAAAACTGACCTGTTCCTGTCACTGTCCCATTCCCTCTGGACCCCATCCAGGCACTGAAACGAATCTGATAAATGAATCTGCAGTGAATGGGGGGAAGTAGATAAATGAGTTACCCCTCTAAGAAGCACATCTACATTTTCACTAACTTGCAACCAGCTGTCACCCAAAGGAGTGACAAATTTCAGGCCAATAGGGAATTTTTTAAAGCTGGAATACCTTAAATCACACTCTGTGGCTGGCTTAGCCTGCCTCTGCTCATGTGCACACCACCCCCTCCCACGTGTTATTTATATAATGTCTCTTCCTTTAGTTCTTTTTTGTTCTTAGTACTATTTTCCTATTTATCTTGGTCAGTCTTGTTCATTAAACTTTAGAAAATAAAAAGAAAGCAAACAGAAGAAAATTTAAATCTCTTGTAATGATCTCCCTTTCCAGCAGTAACTTCTATAGACTTTCTAGAGACTGTTTCTAGTCTTTTTTCTCTGTGTACACATGAAGTATGTCTGAATATAAGAGGACAGTTTCATTTGGCCAAACATTATCCTTCGTAAAAGTGGGTGTCATCGTATAATCAAGTCCATATAAGTCTCTGAGATTATAGGCATTGTCTAACTTTTATTTTGAGCAAGTACTGTTTGGGCAAAAGACTCATTATCCTGAAATTACCCCAGTGAATGTGAGTTTTGGGTGCTTATAGAGGTTGCCTAATAGAATTGCTGTAAAAGTAGGTGTTGAAATTCAACAGAAATGCAGCCATTATATCTAAAAGTGTGCCCCACAGCCTGGGGATGGATGCCCAGACACACGAACAAGTATTTTTTAAAGAGCACTTTGAAGAACAGTACAGTAAGTGGTTAAATAGTGGAGATCACATACAGAACAAATGATAGCATCAGCTTTCTTAATATGATGCAGATGGGTGTTTCTCTCTCAGGATCAAATTTCCAGTGACAGCATCACATGCTAAGTCAAAGATTCTATCTCAGATGATGAGAGGTGTTAGATGGCTCGAAAGGGATTCTAACGATGGTGATGAAGATGTTGAAGATGAACGTAAAACATTCAAGTAAATTTTTTTCATGAAATATGATTCCCAAAAGCATTTACAAATCTATTATTTTGTATAAAATGTAATTTGGAATAGGTATCTATAACTGAATTAATGAATTACATATCATAAGATAAATATTTCATCACATTCTTAAGGCTTTATAAACTTGTTAGCAAAGCTGTTTCTGTTTTTTGTAGCTGTTTTATTTTGGTTTTTTGAATTCTCCTTGGTAAAATGGGAACTCTTTTACCAAGGTTATCTTATATTCAGATATATGGCAATATAGAGTCATTGGGGTTTTTTTTTTTTTAAAAAGAAAACAGGATCACACATTTTATTTTGTAACCTGCTTTATATATTTTATAAAAAGATATATCTATAACTGAATTAATGAATTACATATCATAAGATAAATATTTCATCACATTCTTAAGGCTTTATAAACTTGTTAGCAAAGTTGTTTCTGTTTTTTGTAGCTGTTTTATTTTGGTTTTTTGAATTCTCCTTGGTAAAATGGGAACTCTTTTACCGAGGTTATCTTATATTCAGATATATGGCAATATAGAGTCATTGGGTTTTTTTTTTTAAAAAAAAAGAAAACAGGATCACACATTTTATTTTGTAACCTGCTTTATATATTTTATAAAAAGATGACTATTTTCCATGCTTTAAGTTTCTTAACCATATCATTTGTAATGGCTACATTAGAATGGGTGGACTAGCATTTATTTAACCAGTCCTCTCTTGTTAGATATTGAAGTTGTGATTGTTTAGTGTTATAAATAACCTTGATGAGTTTCTGCATAGATAAGTCTCTAAGTGCATCCATGGCTATGTTTCTTAAGTTACATTCTAGAAGTAGAGTTGCTAGGTCAGGAGCTTGCAGAATTTTGAGGTATTTAATATAAATTACCAGGTCACACCAACCAAGAATACTTTTATTACATCTTAGGGAATTATTCAATTATTGTCCCCTTGTGACAGTGTCTTAATTAATTCTGAGTAAGTCTTTAGCACGATCATTTTATTGCTGTTCAAGATGTTTGTTCTGTCTCCCTCCTTCCTCATGCCACTGAATTCACATTAAATACAAGTTAGAGGATTTCATGTCTATTTCATTGTCCAATCCTATTGATTGAAAATATTTGCTACGTCTGGGCTCAGGGAAGGTGTTTCTGCAGCACCATGTGATATATTACCCTTCTTGTGAATGACATTAAATCATTACAAAACATCCCAGAGTCTTATGAGAAAGAGAATCCACGGGTTTCCTTAAACTTAATAGAATGGCATTACTGTAGTTTACTGTAATAGCACTCTTTTTCTTCCCATTTGTTGCATATGCTGCTTATCTTCATATTAGACAGCCTTGGAAATCAAGGAAGCTTACAAAGCCTTTATTAGGGGAGAGACTGCTAGTTTGCCACCAAATAGACTTCTTCTTTTTGCTCACCAATTAGCAGAATTCCTTTTATAGTCGGGCCGCTAGCCAAAGGCTACATTGCTGCTAGCCAGAAGGCGAGTTTGCCAGCCTCCCTGACCCTGTGATTAAGTAATGGCCAGTGAGATGTAAGAAGAAATATATGTGGGAGTTCTAGGAAGTCTTAAAAGGATGGCCACACCCTTCTTCATCCTTTCCTCCGTCTCATTCCTCGGAACATAGTGTGATGGCTGGAGTACCAGCCCCATTTTAGACTAGGATTGGTAGAAAGGAAAACTGGAAGGAGCTTGTGTCCTGATGAATGAGGAACCTCCATACAGTCCTCCACTGCTTGCCCCTGACTTTTTTTTACATGACCTTTTTTATAGAAATAAACTTCTGTATTATTTAAGCCCCTGTGTTGAGGGGTCTCTATTAGCTGGAGTCTGGCTTTTGTCCTGTCTGAAACAATGATCTTATCGTTTTTATGGCCTTCTCTCTTCCCATTCCCTTTCCTATATTCATCTTCTTTCTCTAGTCTCAGTAGCTGAGAGAGATCCCTTAGTAGAGTTAGGGGACACCCACTCCCACCCAGGTGGAAGTACGGCTGGTAATGTTCAGATGGAAGTTGAGGACATTATCAGAACACTGTTACACAATCACATTTCCCACGTTCATTTGCAAATACTATCAGAGGCCTGTTGGTTTGTTGAAGCCCCCCTACCCCTACTCCTCCTCCTATTTGTGTAAAGAACAAACAAATGAACTCTGCTCTGTCAGAAAGTAGGTCGGGCAGTGGCCTCCTGGAGGTACAAGGCTGCAGCTCATCTGCAACTGACAGCTCCATGCTGTGAGTGGGTGTCTTCAGGGAACCTGTCACCATGGATGTAAACAAGCTGCAGGCTGCATTTCTCTACCTTTTTCCTCACTTTCCTTACCGAAGCTAGTAGTGATCATTTGTTAGGTTTACCTAGCTCTTTCACCAAACAGCTCAAGGCACACAGCTTTTTACGTGGAACATTATAAAACTTAATCATGGGAAACATGGCAAGGCATAACTAAAAGAGGACAGAGAGAAAGAAGAGAAAGGGTGGAGATAGGATAAAGCAGAAAATTCCAGATTTGAGCCATGGACATATAGAATCACTGTAAACAGACTTTTTAAAAGAATCTGATGACATATTGATAAAGGCCTTTGATGCCTCTTTTTCAGTGAAGTCACCTTAAGAGCAAACAAGGAAGTGGAGTGGGCATATCCTGTTTATTCATTCTGTTAAAGTGTGTGTAGGGGACAATGATGAAGCAGAAAGAGCATTCCTTCAGAAATACTAACCCAGCTCCCATCTGGCGGATCCTGCTCAAGGTCACAGTGTTAGCCTTGCCCCACCCTTCTTTCTCCTCCACTTTCTTATTACCAAACCATGTGGTACATGAATTAGTACAAAGACATTGGAGTGGGTGATGGGTATTGTGTTCACTGTGCAGGACTTCAGTGTGTGTGTTTCATTTCCTGATAGACCTGTTGAGGGTTATTATTTAGTGACAAGAAGTGGGTGGAGCCTTAGGTGAGCCTGGAAGTTGGCCTCCTCAGTTTAATATGCTCTGGTTCCTAGGAAGTGTCCTTAAATGCATTTAATGAATTCACCTCAGTAACCCATACTGGCATGTCATCTTCAAGCTATGGTAGTGATTTTCCAAGGGGAAGACTTAAGTGGATCCTTTTTTCTACCCATTATTATATTTATCCGTATGTCCCTGATGATGTAAACTGACTCTCACTGCCCAGTTCATGTCCATGTTCCTCCCATTTGTCTGTTTGATTAAACTTAGAATGAGCCTTTGGTTATGAGAAAGCGTATTGAGACTTCAATTTGTAAATGCGTGTGCGTGTGCGTGTGTGTATTGTAAGTAGAAAAGTCATAACATCCTAGAGTAGTAGGGCTGGGAGAGAACTGGAGAAGTCATCACCACTCCTGTCATTTTATAGTTGCAAACCCTGGGTCCCAGAGAGTTGAAATTGCTTGCTCTGGTCACACAGAGCAGACCTAAGCCTAAATCCAGTCACCTCATTCAACTGTCCCATACTGCCTGGGTTTGTAAGTCAGCAGCTGAAGCTTATTAGAAGCCTGGGCATCAAGTCCTTCCTGGTTTAAAATTGTCTTGGAATAAATCATCCTGATTGGGAAGAGCACCAGAGAATTATAGAATCCCACAGGCTTCTCAAAGATAATTCACTTTAAGCTGTTCTCAGTGAAAAGCCACATAAAAATGTCCAACAAATCATAGAAAAATGAGCTCATGGAGTTAACCACAAACTTGAATAAGAATCTGTTTGTCCAGAGATAGAAGTATGTAAAAGATATTTTCAAAAGTGTGGCAAGTAGTAAAAGTTGGGAGGAAAAAGAGACTGGAGCCTGGTTTGATTCCCATTGTTTTTCTGGGAAAGAACAGAGAAATGATTTAGATCCAATTCTCCTTGTCTCACCCTAATTTTCAATTTTCTCAGAATTTGTTTCTTTGAAGTTCAAGCTAATAGATTTATGGTATCTTTAAACAGTTGAAAACCATCACATTTCACTCAAACACACATGCTTTTTTTCACCCCAGCAGAAACATCTGAAAGTTCTGCTTGGGCATTTGCGAAGAGGGGGTTTACCTCTCAGACAGCATATGGTGTAGAGAGAACTGCTTCTGTGTAATCTACTTCACTTGGCTTGCAGTGGAAGAGTTGTTGAAGAAAATGTTAGTGTGAGTGTTCCTTAGGTGATATTGTGTCTTGGGTTTAAAAATGGCAAGTGGAATCAAGACAAGCCTGTCTCTCTTTCTGTCCAGGGCACATTGTTTGCTTCCTGGCATCCTTCTTACGGGCATTTGAATGTGTGCATGGTGCTGGCATCACAGAATGACATGGCATGCTACGAGAACTGCCTGCCTTTCAGGATGGGTGCAGTGACTCTACAAGTTCCTTTTTAAAATGGGAATCTAGTCTAGGTTTTTGCATATTTATTAGCTCTGCACATAAGGCCAAGTCTTTCTCACACACTGGTTTCCTTATATCCTGTTTCTTTATAGGACACTTTTTAAAAAAAGCATGGCTTAGTGCTCATTCTTAGTGCTCATTCTAGCTGTTGCGTTCATATTTGGCAACTTCTTTCTTCTGCTTTTTGCTGCTCCCGTGGAACTAATTTTGTTGCCTTTTTTCCCCCCAGTCTTAATATGTAGATTTTTATAATAGACCAGCCCTGGTAATACTAAGCAGCATTTGCAAATGAAAAGTGTGGCACAGGGGAGAGACACTTCTAGGGTGCTTTCTATGTGTAAGGCATTTTATATATTGAATCCTTATGAAAATAAACATGAGATAAGAATTGTTATCCCCATTTTGCTTATGGGGAATGCTGTGAATTGAATGTCCCTCCAAAACTCATTGAAACTTAATCACCACTGTAATTGTTAAGAGGGTGGGAAATACTATTATAGTAATTGAAAGGTAGGGCCTTAACAAGGTGATTAGATTGTGAGGACTATGTCCTTGTGAATGTGTTGATCCATTCATAGAGTGACAGGCAAGAAGCTTAGCACACTCTCTTGCTCAGTCATCCTCGCCATGTGACACCTCCACTGCTGTAGAGTCACCACCAACAAGAACAAGGCCCTCACCAGACGCGTCCCCTGGACTTTGGACTTCCCAGCCTCTGGGACTGTAAGAAATAAATTTCATTTCTTTAAGATTACCCAGTTTCAGGTATTTTGTTATAAGCAACAGAAATGGACTGATAGAGGGAAACTGAGGCCATGAAGAATTCAATTACTTGTCAAAAGTGACACAGCTACTACTGCAATTGACCAGGATTTGAAACCAGGTCTCTTTGACTCCAAAGCCAGGCTCTTTCCACATTCACATTCACATAGCAGTTGCTTGTTTTAACAATGCTATTCATCTGTAATAGGATTGACCCCGAAATTTTATAAAAAGAAACTGAAAGTGATGTAAGTACCCCTGGAAGTGAAGAAACACAGCCTCATCAGTGAGCAATAGCAAAATGTCATGGGAGTTACAGCCCAGGATTGTGCTTGCAGGAGTGACTGATCACAGGAAGGACAGCTGTGTGACGTCTGTAGAAGGATTAAGGCCTTGGAGAAATGCAGGAAGCTTGGGCGAAGCAATGGGAGAGAAATAAGAGGCGAAAAGCAATGGCAAGCAAAAAGCAGCCAAGATGAAAAGTAGGGATGACGTGCTGGCAGTAGCCAAGATGAGATGCAGCAGCAGAGGGGTCACAGACCCTGCGGCGGTGGGAAAGGAAGAGCCAGTGATGGAGACTGTGTATCATCAGCATGCCACCAGCTGCAAGGCCTGAGTCAGCAAATGACTTGTGCCCAGTGCATGCTTGGTGACCGAGGAACTACGTGGCAGGAGAATACAAGGCTCCTAGTAATCTTGATCATAGCATGTAACACTCTACTTTAAAGGTTGGTTGTGACCAGAATTCTGATCAACATCAAACATTCAGTAAAACTTGAGGGGGAAAATGGTAGCCTGGGGTCCTTGGTGCAGAAGCATCACAACTTCTAAACTCCTAGTGCAGATTCTCAAGATGGGAGGGATAGATGAGTGGGTTTAGGTGACAGGGAGGAAACAGAGCTTCACTGTATTTACGATGAGGGAGCCAGAGATAATGTTTTAGTTGGCTCTGTCAGGTGGGAGGACAGTGATAGCAACAGTAAAGAAAATGTTTATAGGATGGGAAAATTACTTTGAAGGCTGCTTAGTAGCCTTTATTCCTTAATTTCATTATCTATTTATTTGCAAAAAAGATAGCCAGGACATGCTGCCAGGGAGGTGATACTGTTGCAAGGGCATCACTCCACTGGGGGAGGAGAGAAATGATTCAAAAGTAAGGATGCTGTTGAAAATTGTAAATCTCATTGCTGAGGTCTGGATCTGTTCATCCCATGCTTCATACCTTCTATCTGGGTCTGCATCTACCATGTACAAGGAAACTGCGGAAAGTTCATGGAAATATTTGTATTATCTTTTAATTCTATTTCTCCCACAAACTTTTTGAGGTACCCTCATATCTCAATGACTGATTTTTTTTTCCTTTTTGTCTTTTTTCGTGACCGGCAACGGATCGCAACCCTCAGTGTCGCCCCCGCACCTCGCTCAGCCAGTGAGCGGCTGGTCT
>NW_007730228.1:16930-22420 GCF_000696425.1 Galeopterus variegatus
CTGGTCTGTATGTGGGATCCGAACCCTCGGCGGGAGCGCCGCCGTGCTCCCAAGTGGCGCACTGTAGCAGTGCGCCACTGGGCCGGCCCTCAATGACTGATTATTAAAAACCCAAGTTTCCAGAGACATGGAGACATGGCTCTCCTAACTAAGTTGATGGGAAGAAATTGCCCCAGCCCTCTCAGACCCTCTCCCTTGACCAAAGCAAATGCCAGTTTTTTGCAGAAGGCTTCAACTCAACCAGAGCATACTGCTTTCAGTTTACGCATAAACACCAACTCATCTAGCAAACTCCCCCTTGCTTTCAGTCAAGAGAACTGGACTCTGTAAAAAGCCTCACTCTGGGTCCTGCACTGTGGAAACAGTTA
This sequence comes from Galeopterus variegatus, assembly GCF_000696425.1. NCBI lineage: Eukaryota > Metazoa > Chordata > Mammalia > Dermoptera > Cynocephalidae > Galeopterus > Galeopterus variegatus. The sequence goes on from NW_007730228.1 coordinate 17,299, forward strand.
CCATTCAGATTATTTTCTATGCATTGCCTGACCCTGCTGCATAATTATTACCATCCCAGTGAAACTTGACCTTAGACCCCTGACCTCCTGAACTGTACACCCTGTGATGCCTGCTCCACCTGTCGCTCGAGATTACTCCTGCCTCATTGAGCTCTATCGATCAGGAAAGACTCCTCCACATCCATCCTTCTGTAAAATGTCTGCCCTCATCTCTCTCCATGCCCAGGTTGATACTAACCCAAACAGGGCGCTGATGTACATCATCAAAAACTGTCTGTACTATACTATAGAAATATTTCTAAATTAAAACGATTTAAAAGTGAAAGCATGTGTTTAAAGTGTTCAAGGGAAAATGCATTTCAAAAGAGGATTTCTTTTCCTTTCTCATCTTTCTCTCTTCCATGCTTAATTATATCTCAAACCTAGAGTTTGAGATTAGGGGAGGGTGTCAGGCAGTGTTGCAGGTTTGCTGACAGCAGAGGTACTTAATACTGGATTTATCCAATTCTGGTCTGTCTTCCACCCAGAGGGGCCAGCTACATCTCTGCTGAGTTTACTCTTGCATTTCATTTAGATTCCCTTCCTGACTTCCCCTTGGGACATAGATTTTTTTTTTTAAACAGATCCTTATTTATTGCAATTGCTATATGGGTTGTGAAGGAGGAAAGGACAAAGGATGGGGTAGGCACAGATGAAACAAAAAAGTAGAAAATATAGTCTTCTGGGAGCCATGATAAATCTAGTCGAAGAGACAAGGAATTAAATAATTTGCATTTGAACAGGCATCGAAGCAATAAATACTATAAAAGAGATCACAAGGAGGTACACTACCGATCACCAAGGGAGTGATCTGGATGAGGCCTGCTCACTCTCATGGAATGACCAGAGCTGTCTTCCTGGAGGAAATACAGCTCAACTGGGCCTCAAAAGGTAGCCAGACAGAAGGAAGAAGGGGGCATTTAGGGTGGGAAAAGGTTGTGTGTAAAGGATGCGGCAGAGCAGAGCTCAAGAAGTGGTTCGCACTAGGCAGAAGTGGAAAATGGGATTGGAAAGGCAGGTTGGTACCAACTTGGTGAGGGCCCCGAATACAAGCTGAGTTTTGAGTTACCTTCTGTGAGCCATTACAGTAACTTGGTGGTAGTGTCCCTTACAGATTGGTGGGGGCAGAAACCAGAGGCACTAGACCAGTCATAAGGTTCTTATGATGGGTTGCCTCAGGTGGAGGGGTTGGGAGGAGGAACCTGCACAAAAATGGTAACTGTAGGAGGGAGAGATGGAGATGGGCTCTGAGCACATATCAAAGGAATAATCAGTGGAACTTTGGTGAAAGCTGAATATGAATAGTGGTGGCATCAGAACAACAGAGGCACCAGAGAGATGGAAATCAGAGAAGAGCCTGGGAGCATGATTGGTGCACAGAGGAAGGTGGGAAGTATGGCTGGGATAAAACTCAGGCTTGTTCTAGTGATAGTTATGTAATCCAGATTTGATAAAAGCTGTTTAGGGGCTGAGACCAGCCCTATTGCATGCTGGAAGGATAATGTTCTGCCTTAGGAAAACATAGACAATGAAGTCAGGTTGACCTACATTACACTTCACATGCCTGTCCACCCACTGCTTGCCAGTGAAAGTCATAGCCACTTTGCAGAAGAGTGTGGTTTACTCTCTTTGACTGGGTGAAGTGTCTAGGATTTAGATAACTTTCTCTCTTACCACCTAGCACTTTACTATTCTGTCTCTTCTTACTGCTACCTAATTCACAGCAGCGAATGTTTTTATTTACTTTTTGTTAGCCACCAGTGTCATCTAAATGAAATGAGCCTGGATGTGGTTATGTCCATCATCAGCAAGGGAAACAGCCCTCTTGACTTCCTGGCATGAATATGTAATGCTAAGGAGAAGCAGTCTCTGAGGCTCTGTTTCCATTTAATTTAGGACAGCAATCACTGGCATAACAATAGTGAGCTTAATTTTTCAGTTGTGAGTGAAGGCAGCTTGCTCTGTGTAGAAGGACTTGGCATTCCCTCTTCTGTGGCAGCTGGCCCACTGACCTCATCATTTGGGTTCCCTATTCTTGTAGTGGAACCAACACCACAAAAGTGAAATGCTGTATTTTCCACACAGTCACGCTACATGGGATTGTTTGTTTACAGTGACATAATGCTTTAAACTTTAGTTCAACCCTCCCAAAAATGGCCATAAATGTGTTGTTTGAAGGGTGAGCTCATGTGTAGAAAAAAAATTGAAACTCACCATAATCAAGGGTTGGGTTAATAACCCCAGTCTGTCCTTCTGGAGCTCACCTATCTATTTGAAGGTATTCTCTGAGATTCAGGCCATTAGAAGCAGGAAGTTTGGTACCCTGATGGCTGCCTCAGGGTCTCAGCAGGTTGGTGTCTTTGAACTACTTTGGAAGAAGCTACTGCATTTTGGAATTGTTACAAAATGAGGAGTCAACTGCACAAAGGTGACGCTTTCTGTTGAACCCAGGCAGCAGTGTACAAAGGTATAAGTGTAATCAGCAAAAACAAAATGCTGCCTTGTACTGGTTCAGCAGCTAACACAGAGATCTCAGTGCAGGCAGTGAGTGTGGAATCTCAGAATTCATTGAAAGTTCAAGTTTGTCATCCACATGGTACAGAATTCATCTTCTGTGTTGGTTTTTAGGGTCAACTTTGTTACTACTGGTAAATGTCTCTAAGCACCTGTTTCTACTCCCTTTTCCCCAGTGGTCATCCTGAGACATCCCCTGCTCTCCAGATTCTTCAGGTGGGGCCAGTTAGTACCTATGTGCAAATCAGACTTCTGCTCTCATGAGTGACTCTTCCCAGTAAAAGACCATATTAACAGTAATAACATCTAACAGTCTATTGCTTCCAAAAACATTTTTCATGTGTATTAACTCTGTGAACTAGATAGTATCAGATTAATTTCACAGATGAGAAAACTAAAGTTCAGAGATTTAGCCAGGTCATAAAGCAAAGCAAGCAACAAGGTCGGGATTTCAAACAGATCGGTCTGTCTTCAAATTCCATGCTCTTTATACTCCACCACACCTGTGTGAGAGAAGCTTTCTGCACCTGCAGTGTGGCCTTGAGTTGTCTTGGTGATTCTAGTATGGTCAGTCGGGGGTGCTGGCCTGCACTGGCTCTTCACAATTTACATATGCTTTATAGTGGGATGAAACCACTGGAGGTGGATAGAAGGCTGCTGGCCCCAGACTCAGTCGACTTTCAATTACAATTCTGCCATTTTGTTAGCTGTTGTAGCCTTAAGCAAGTTACCTAATCTCTTTCAGCCTGTTTCCACCTTGGCGAATGGGGATAATAAAAGTACTCACTCTCAGGGTCGTCATGAGTATTGGTGGAGTCCACATATACGAAAGCATGTGGCTCAATGCCAGTGACAGGGGAAACGACCCCTTGATGTTGGCTTCTTTGTCAGCATCAGCATCATTAGGTAGGACCTGTGCTTCCTGACACTCGGCTGTCTTGGTTAGGTAGATTCCCTTGCTGGCTGCCAATTAACACTTGAATATTGGGCTGGAGGCTACCCAAGCAAAGCAGACCTCCTTTGTCTTGGATTTAAAGGGTATTTTAAGACTTCTCACTGCAGTTCATCACACTGGCAGGAATTCCACCAACTCAAGGTGCACTCTAACACATCCCCAAAGCCTTGTGAGCATGAATACCTTAAGCCGCCAGTCATTCATGTCTTGATATGGATTCTTTCCTCTACTTTGTTCCCAACATCGCAATAAAGGAGAGTTTGGTGCTGACAAAGAATGAGAGGAAGAAACAGCTGTGGACCACAACTGGGGGAAGTGATGTCCCTGGGAGAAGTCCATGGGGCATCAGTGAATATGCCTGGGTCACAGTTTTCCTCGGGGTTAGCTTTATGCAAACTTTATCTTCAGTGGTTACTTAAATATCACCTACCTAAAGAAGGCTCTTGCACTGCCTAGTTTTTACATGAATGACAGTTTTTGATCACAGGAATCTCAGAGTGTGAAATAATAGTCTTCATTTTCCCAGGCCACGACTCCTCAAGGAGAGAACGCACTGCTCCCAAGGAACTGTTCAAACACAACACCCACTACACCGCAAATAGCTGAGCGGAGCCAAAGAGTCTGTAAAACATCTTCAAGATAAGGACAAATATTTGCTATCCCACCTGACTTCTTTTTTTACTCTAATTATCTCAGGTGACTTGATAATTAAACCACACTGCATTCTTTCTGATTTTTTAGTGTAAATCATTTTTGAGCAAGCAAATCATATCTCCCCAGCCTCCCTGAAGCCATTGTAAGTAAAGGATTGTTGTTTTTAAAAGGAAGAGAGAGATGAATTATTTGTGTCTTGTGCAAGCTGTTATGCTGGCACCCCCTTCTCTGCTGGGGGGGAATAATAAACAGCTCTGCCCCACATCCCACCCTGGTGCCTGAGGCTCGCCCTGGAGGGAAGGACTTTTGAAGGAAAAACAGCCATGGTGGCCCCTCGTAAACAAGGCTGGTGACAGGCTCAAGGCCTGGCTTCACCTCAAAAACAGGGCCCACGTTCTTCTGACACCTGAAGCCATCCACCTTGGAATGGGAAATCCTCACCTGCAAGGTAGCATTTACAATCTCAGACACATTTCATGTTCTCTTTTCAGAGCAACTTTAGTGTGTATATGGGCTGGAAAAGAGGAAAAGTGTTGGTGACAGGCTCAAGGCCTGGCTTCACCTCAAAAACAGGGTCCACGTTCTTCTGACACTTGAAGCCATCCACCTTGGAATGGGAAATCCTCACCTGCAAGGTAGCATTTACAATCTCAGACACGTTTCATGTTCTCTTTTCAGAGCAACTTTAGTGTGTATATGGGCTGGAAAAGAGGAAAAGTGTGTTACTTTTTTTATCCAACAAGTTATAACTGTGTCAACACATGAGACAGTCTGTCAAAGCTTTCTGCTGGTGTTGCTGCTGTGAATTAATTTTGAGCGTCACTTGTGAGCAGTAAACACTTTTGCAGTGTGAACAACTCTTTGTACAGTAGGAGTTGTCAACAGCTTGCCGTCCCCCCTTTCAGGGAGGAACAAAACAGAGAATGCCTCCTCCCTGAAAGTTAAACTCGCTGGTGTGCA
>NW_007730228.1:22687-23714 GCF_000696425.1 Galeopterus variegatus
CTTTTGAAGGAAAAACAGCCATGGTGGCCCCTCGTAAACAAGGCTGGTGACAGGCTCAAGGCTGGTGACAGGCTCAAGGCCTGGCTTCACCTCAAAAACAGGGTCCACGTTCTTCTGACACTTGAAGCCATCCACCTTGGAATGGGAAATCCTCACCTGCAAGGTAGCATTTACAATCTCAGACACGTTTCATGTTCTCTTTTCAGAGCAACTTTAGTGTGTATATGGGCTGGAAAAGAGGAAAAGTGTGTTACTTTTTTTATCCAACAAGTTATAACTGTGTCAACACATGAGACAGTCTGTCAAAGCTTTCTGCTGGTGTTGCTGCTGTGAATTAATTTTGAGCGTCACTTGTGAGCAGTAAACACTTTTGCAGTGTGAACAACTCTTTGTACAGTAGGAGTTGTCAACAGCTTGCCGTCCCCCCTTTCAGGGAGGAACAAAACAGAGAATGCCTCCTCCCTGAAAGTTAAACTCGCTGGTGTGCAAGGAACAGAAATGTGCTGCCACTACTGTTTTGTGGGTTTGTCTTTCCTTTTGACCACTCAGCTATTTAGATTTTCAATGAGTCTGGGGGATAACCTTAACATGTTGAATGAGGAATCTGCCTAAGCCACTGGATATTTGGCCACTTGTTGTTGTTTTAGAATTGATTCTAGAATTTGTGGTCCATATCTTGTTTGTCTTTAATTGTTAAAGAAGTTATCACTGGAAAGAGCAAGACACAAAAACCCACAACAATGTGTGCCAAACACTGGCTCAAGACAAATACCTCTCAGGGTTTATCTTTCCTTGCTGTGACGTTGAATATTTAATTGAACTTCATTCAACTATGTTAAAACATAGTCAGTGCACTCAGGCTGACACTTACATAGCCCTCTCTATATATTCATGTTCACTCTCTTGTTTCCTTTTGTTTAAAGGTCTCCATTCTGTCTTCTCTCTTCATCCCTTGTCTGTATTATAAATATAAAACACAAGGCCCACGTATCTGACAGTAGCACTGAGAGTATTTTATGACACTATA
>NW_007730228.1:24417-26696 GCF_000696425.1 Galeopterus variegatus
AATATAAAACACAAGGCCCACGTATCTGACAGTAGCACTGAGAGTATTTTATGACACTATAGTAATGAGCTTCCTTGACTCTGACACACTTTCTGAGATGGGTTCCAGAGTCCCCCACCCCTTTAAAGCCTGTAAGACTCTATTGTGCATAACATTCCCATTCTAGCAGCTACTGAATTGTTTTAGCCTGCACAGTCCCTAAAGTATGTGTGCTTCATATGTTTACATAGAATCTGCTGTATAAGGTCATACTTATCTTTTTGTCTTAAAATTCCTTCCCTTGGGTCTTATAATGGGAATTGCTCATTCTAACGTCCTGAAATGTGTTAATGTGTTGAATAAGACCTTGTTCAACCCACTCATATCCCACAGATTGCAAAGTGGAACCTAGAGACTCCCCCACCCCACTACTGTCTCCTCCATTCCTCTGCAGACCTCCCTCCTCAGCACCTGGCACAGTGCTCTTGTTGTATGCAGAAAATGCTCAGTAAATTAGGGTGACTGATTCATCTCAATTCACAAATGAAGCTGTAGCCACCAGAAGATGGCAGGGGTGGATGAGGTGAGTTTTCACCCATTTGGTATCGTCTTCAGGTTGAAAGAGCTTCCCAGAGGCCCTAGGAGAAGACCACTGCCACTTGTTAGGTGGACAGGGTACATGTGTACAGTGTTGAGCCAGCAGGATGCCTCTGGGACAGAGCAGGCCTGAAGTCACCCAGGGAGTGTAAGGGCTGCATGTGTCCCGTGGAATGGGGCAGGTTCCGCACGTGCTACTGAAATCCAGCCAGTATACAACATCTGACCCCCATTTGTTTCAACTGGTTCTGAGTAAGGAACCAGTTTTACAATCAGTGAAAAGGATACAACTGTTCTCCTTCCTTAGACCTGAACATTTGAAGAGGGGTAGTCTTTTTCACAGGCAAACGTGATATTTCTCTTGCCTATCCAGGAGGGTGATTAGCTAGCCGCACTCCTGATCATAGAAGAGAAACAGGAGAGTAATCTGTGTCATGAGAGCCTTCAAAGAGTTAACTAAGGATGTCTTTAAAATGGGAATCATTATGAAATGTATGTAACATAAAAGGCAAATGCAAAATACTTAAATGACAGGTGGCATCATTTGAAAAGGATGTGGGGGCTGATCCCAGAGCTGTGATCATACACAGCTGCATTAATTTGCCTAATCACTGGATTGCTGTAACCAGTGTCTATAAATAAACACACAAACTAATCTTTTGATTATCCTTTTTTATGGCACATTTTCTTCTCCCTTCCTTCTTTTTTTCTTCTTCATGTCTTTTCATTGTGATTAAACCGTATTTCTAAGCTACGTAATTCCACAGATTCTTCTATAGCTGTTATTTTAAACAACCAAAATAACTTTAAACAGTTCACAAAGGGAGAAATACAGATGGCCAATACGTGTATGAAAAGATATTCAGCTTTGTGATCATTTTTAGAAAAACGTAGGAAAAAATCAATGAACTGTCATTTTTAAGTTTCAAATAGGCAGAGGTTAAAATTATTGGAGAAACTCCAGTGTTGGTAAGGGTGTGAGGATACCAGCACTCATGTGCAAAGTCAGGGGGTATGCATACTGGTGTTCTAACATTATGTATCAAAATAAAGTGTGCATATCACTTGACTTATCAAACACACTTCTAGGGACAAAAAGAATAATGACAAAACAGGAAGGTGCATTCTCAAGGATTACATCAGCATTGTTTGCAATAGTAAAAAAAAATGGAAAATAGAAATAATCATCAAAAAGGGACCAACTAAATAAATTCTAATACATAAAGGAATACCATATGTCTATTAAGAAAGATCATGTAGGTCTATATTTATTGCCAAGGACAGATGTTTACAATACCTTGCTGTGTGGATAAACCAGGTTATAGACCAAGGGATATAGTATGTTTGCAGTTACACTAAAATGCTTCTCAAGTGTTTATATGCGAATGTAGATTCCTACTTAGCAGGACTGGGGTGGGGCCTGAGATTCTGAATTGTTAACAGTTTCCCTGTGTTGTCAGTGTTGCTGGTCTGTGGAACACACTTTGAGTCGAAAGTTTAAACTGCACGCATACATCTATGTGTGAATAAATACTTGGAGATGGATGCGGAAGTTTCCGCAAATGGTGAATCCAGGTGATTTTTATTTTCATCTTTGTACTCTTCTATATTGTTTAATACTTTATAATGTATCTGTATCAGCTTTATATACGCAACAATACTGGTTTTAAAATAATAGACAGCCTATTGAAAATATGTCTTTT
>NW_007730228.1:27401-28828 GCF_000696425.1 Galeopterus variegatus
CCAGTCTCTGCCTCCACCTTTACATGGCCTTCTCCTCTGTGTCTTGTCTCTTATAAAGATACTTCTCACTGGATTTAGAGCCCACCCAAATAATACAGGATGACCTGCTCTCAAGATCCTCAACTTAATTATATGTGCAAAGACCCTTTTTGTAGATTAAGATCACATTCCGAGGTTCTAGGAGTTAGGGCATAGACACATATCTTCTTGGAGGACCACAGTTCAACCCACTACACCTTCTAAGCTGTTCAACAAGTTTTGAAGTTAAGCAAAACATTCTAGATTTACCATTTTATTTTTCTCTTAGGTTGAGTTTTGGGGTTTTATTTCTCCTTTTTAGGTATAACTATAGGAAGTTCTTTCATGAAAAAAATTGCACTGTTGCCATGAACAGTATCCACTAGCAATACAGCTGCCCCATGGAGCTGAGGGTTCTGTCCTTCTTATTGAGCACTCTTCTCAGCCATCAAAAAAACCTAAAAAGCCAGTCCTACCCAAAACTCTCTCTGAACACATCCACACTTCTTGCCTGCACTCTAAAGAAGGTGTGACCTCCCATTCGTTCTTTGCCAAGGCTCTCCTGGGATGTGGAAATTAGAGACCTATTTATTGAAACAAATGTCTCAATAGAAATTTTAGAAAAATATCCCCGTAAGTCTATTGGTTGTGTTCAACTGGACTTTGAACAGGTTAGGGACCCCTTTCCCCACCTGAGCACTCGAGGAGTATGAGAAAGGAAAAGGCTAAAATGAGTCTAGCCATGTCCTCTTACTATGTTCAGGTAGTCCTTTCCCGTAAACCTTTTTTGGTGGCTGTTATTGTTCTGGTAAGGGAGAGTGGGACTGTGTTTGAGAGTGAGACTGACACAAGCCCTTTTTGGTTTTTTTTTTTTTTTTGATGTTTTACTGACTTGATCCTTGTTTGGTATATGCTATAGGTTTCTCACAGTGGGTATTTTCAGTTGAGGAGGTTTCTCAAAAATGCTTTGCCGGTGTCTGGTCATGCACAACTCCTGGGCATCCCCAGCGAAGTGCTTTGAGTCACAGCCCCTGAAAGGCCCAGGCAGAGATGTGCATTTGGCCCATGGTGTGCTTGCCTGGAGTTGTGTCATTTCCCAAAATATATAGGAGGAGAACCAAATTAGTAAAAGGAAACCTTGTTCACACATGGTAGGGTTCTACTGCCCCAGAATCAACCTTAACAATTAGAAAGGTCCAGGCTTTGATACTTGGAAGGTTCATATTGATTGAACTTCAATTAAACCAATCTTACAAATGAGTAGGTAGCCTAACACCAGAAATCGGGGGCAAAAGGCAAAATTACTAAACACTTAAGCAACACATGAGCAAAAATATTTGACCTTATTTCCTTGAAATATATGTAGGCTGTTTGCTCCAGGATATCTGAAATTTGTATACATATTTTTT
>NW_007730228.1:29503-34443 GCF_000696425.1 Galeopterus variegatus
TTTTTTATTAAAAGTAATGTTTTAAATTAAATAAGCAATTAATGACCCCTAAGAAAAGTTAGAAAATTAAAAATTAAAAACAGAGCACAAAGAAGGAAACTCATCTACCTGGAGATTTCCAGGGTTCATGGCTGGTTGTACAGTCAGAGAGCCTTCTTAGCCAACCTGACTGGGACCGGATGTTTTTTGGTTAGTTGAGAAATCAGTTAAAGGGTGAATCATTAAAAAAAAAGAAAAAAAAATAGATAGTATATAGCCTAAATAAACTATTTAACTTAAGGTTACAAATGAACAGTTATTTAGCCATCTTTTGCCATTGGCCCCAGACTTTTTCTTGGAATTGGTTCTGCTGATTGGAATTCTGTGTCATCTTTAATGAATATTATTGCATGATTTCCGTGTTTAGTCTCTTTAAGTGGAAGAATTTTTTAGAACACTTACAGCACAATTTGAGTACAAAATCATTTTCTTAATTATTTTCTCATCTTTCACAGTTGTCTTATGTCTAATTCAATAGCAGATTTCCTTCAGTGACTTGCTTCTTTCATGTCTTTTATTTCACTAAATTTTCATAGAATAACTTTCATACTAATATTTCATTGACCAACAAAATGCTTAAATTCTGTAATCACAATAACAAGGACAGCTATTGTCAACAGTTTAAGTGTGCCGCTAAGCCAGAAACAGCTGATGTGCTCCAGAGTACCAGAGAGCAGCCTCCGACATTCATTGGTCAGTCAATATATTTATTGCATAGAGGGATGGAGAATGCTGACTAATCCATCCAGTTGATTAGGGTCCATCAGGGAAGAGACTTTCTACTGGATATGTTCTGGACTCCTCCAAGAAATTCATGGGTAAAAACCTGCTCTAAAAGCAAGTCATCTTCAGATGGTGTGAAGAGTTCTGCCAGACATAGAGACCCACTTTGGTACATTAAGATCTGTAACAAGACTCAAGATATTTGAAGGAGGCTTATAGTTATACAAATATTGTCATCTTCTGAAGGGCCAAACAACAAACATATCAATGAGAAGGTATTTGTGAAATAGGCAAACTTGGCTCTGAGAACCTTGTACTTCAGATAATTGGTTTTCACAATGGTTTATTTTGATAAAGTAGGATTTTTTTCAATATCAAATTTGTATAACACATCACTGAGTGCTCTCAGAGTTTGGTCCTTACTGGGGTAGAGAAAGCAAGTGTTTCTATTCCTATTTTATGGATAAAGAAACAGACCCAAAGACTTTCTGCTCCATGAACGTGATGACCATCATGGACTTTCTACTGTGATGTTTGGTATAAATTCTTTGTCACCTCTGTGGTCCTCTCCCCATTTTTAGGGTGCAGAGGAGGGCTTATTGAATAAACTACATGAGGCACAATTCTTGTTCATTGATATCCCCAGCATCTGGAATGAATAGGTGAAGAAATAAATGAAACAGGTTGTGCAGCTTGTGAGAGGTAGTTTCAGTCAGAGCCAGGTCTTCTGACTCTTGATCCTGTGGTTTTCTGCCATCTCAGAATCTCCTAGTGCTTTGCTGGCTTTCCTGGATCCTCAGTGTTCCCCAGACCTGAGCAAGACCAATTTGTTTAGTCACAGATAGACTGTAACAATACAAACGAAGATTAGCAGCCCCTGATTGTGACAGATGTAGCATTTCAAAGGTGGGCAAAGCATATGTGTTTTCACACACATCTGAGTTTTTAACTTGGGCTTCAAAATTATCTGGAAATGTCTGAGACCAGTAGTTTTCTTTTCAAGGTGGATGAACATTATATTTTAAAAGATTGTTTTTGCCAGTAAGAACTACTAAATATTTGTTTGTTTGTTTGTTTTTGTCTTTTGTCTTTTTCCGTGTCCGGCAACGGATCGCAACCCTCAGTGTTGCCCCCGTACCGGACCGGGGACCGGCAACGGGATCGCAACCCTCGGCTTTGCTCCCGCGCCTCGCTCAGCCAGCGAGCGGAAACCGGTCTGTATGTGGGATCCGAACCCTCGGGCGGGAGCGCCGCCGCGCTTCCCAAGCGGTGCACTTATCCAGTGCGCCACCGGGCCGGCCCAATATTTGTTTTATTTAAAATATTTTTACCCACTAAGAATCTTCAGTAAATGTTAATTATATCTTTCCAGTAACTTTTGCAGTTATTGAGTAATATCAAATTCTGAATATTTTAAATAAGTAATTGATTTTGCAGATGGGTAATAGTATATATTTTTAAAAGGTTTATTCTGCAGCTGCTCAGCCATTTTGTATTTTCAAATTTCAGGCTTTTAAGTTTAAATTGATGACTCAGTAAACTGACATCACATATTAAGTAGAAGGTCGAACTGTCATTAAGTATTTCTCTGTAATGTGTGTGATATTTTAAATAATGAATTTTTTGGACATTATATTCATGTGTTTAAGTTGATTTTTGATGTGTGAATTACTCTCATTTATGTTTCTCATTAAGTCTTGATTTTTAGTTGTTGATTGAAACTAACATAATTAGGTAAAGGCAGTAACGGCTGGGCCCACAGGAGACCCTGGAAGAATCACAACTTAATCACCATCATTAAATGTAGCTACATGAGCATGACAGATACAAACAGTTCCTACAGCATGTAAATAAACGTTCCCAAATGTCATAAGCACATGGAAGTGCCACATAAAGCCCTACATTCAAATGAAGTTTTTATGTTTTATATAAGTCATATCACATGATTGTGCAAAGGAGGATATAAGATAAAATGTAATATTTAATTTAGGTGAAATGTTCTGAACATTTGCTATGTACCTGGGACAGGGCTCAAATTTTACTTTATATATGTATTATCTCCTTTAATCTTCACAAAAATCCTATTAGGTAAGTACTGTTATCTCTATTTAATAATACTGGGTTTAGAGGAGTTAAATAACTTTTTCTAAATACCTTATAGGTAGTAAATGGCAGAGCTTGTAACCAAACCCAGGTCAGGTTAGGTCCCAGCACCCACACTTGAATGACAACGCTGTGCTGCTACCTATTTGGATAACTGCAAAGAACAAATGTTCTTTTGCTTCGTTCCACTTTGACTTTGTATACTTACGGTGACCCTCTTGGCTCAATGTGGTCAGCTTTTCTTAAGAGTGCATCTTGCCCTTCCTCTTTTTCATTCATCAGATGTCTGTCTCTTGAATTAATGAGGAGATATGAACGGGTTAATTATACTTCATGTGTACAGATCATTGATATGCCTTTATTAACAGTAGGTACGTAGAGATACAATGAAATTATTTATTAAAACTCTTATCAGCTATGCAGCTAAATCTTTTAAAGGAATAAACTCCCCCAGTGAGACCAGTGATGTACTTGGATACATGAGCTTCAAAAGCTGTTTTAATCATTGGAGGGTAATTTTTCCTAACTTGCAATCCAGTTGCTTAAAAGAGTTATTTACTTATGGACTATCATGATTATTTAATCTTTTCTGTATTATCCACAGAACAGCAAAAGCTAGTTAGTAGTAAAGAAAAGTCAGCTGTGTAAAGCCTCTGTCCCTGTTCCCTTTGTATGAAGAATAGATGGTTCTCCTTCAGATTCCTTGGTTAGCATGACACTCCTGGAGAATGTCCAAATTGCTATAAAGCTTATTAGCTTAAATTTGAATTGTTCTAGGAACTTTACTGTTAAGGAACTTTATATTATCTATTAGACTTAAGTGTCCTTAAAGATAGCCACATAATAAGTGAAACTATAATGAATCATAAAACTATTATAGTCTATAATGAACTCTGCAGCGTATTTTAATGTTAACTTTAGATGCTTGTAAACATGGAATGAAGTAGAAAAAAGTGAAGGTGAAAAAGACTTTAGAAGAAAAGGGCCCAAACTTAGGTAAGATAAAGTTTATTCTTGCTTGGTATGAAAAACACAGAATAAAGGAGAGATAAATGTTGGTCCAAAGTACAAGACGAGAAAGCTAAAAGAAAAATGCTGAAAATCAAGTTCAGGAATTGGGAAGAATCAAAAGATATTAAAGAAGAGACAAAAAGCAATGGTGGTGACTACATACACACACTCTAGAATTATCTCTTGTCCTTGATAGGATTCATGTGTTAGTTCATTTGTTCATTAATTCCATAAACATTATTGAGTACCTATTGAATCTTAGGTAGCATTCTAGGCTCTGGGGCTCAGTGATGGGCAGGCAAGCAGAGTCCTTGCCCTTAAGGAGCTCACAATTGAGTGGAAGAAAAATATAAACGAGCATTTGTCATAGGAACGACAAAGGCTGTGATTGCAGAAGTATAGGATGCTATAGAATTACAAAAAATAAACCTAATCTGTACAGGGAGGGTCAGAAAAGGTAGGCGAGCATTTGTCATAGGAACGACAAAGGCTGTGATTGCAGAAGTACAGGATGCTATAGAATTACAAAAAATAAACCTAATCTGTACAGGGAGGGTCAGAAAAGGTAGGGGAATTGCTCTCTAATTTCACATCTGAAGGATGAGTTCACCAGGGGAAGGGTAGGGGAAGGGCAGGGGAAGAAGAGGGAATGAATGTATGAATCCCGAGATGGCAATGCCTGGTGCTTTCAAAGAACTGCAGTTCAGGGTGGCTGGAGCATAGAGCAATGTAAGAGGAGTGGCAAAAGATGAGGCTGGAGAGGGAGCAGCATCCTGATCATGAACGGCTTTGGAAGCCATATTTGAGCTTCATCCTAAGATCAGTGGGAAGCAGGGAAGTGATAAGATCAGGTTTCCATGTCAAAAGATTACCTCCAGGGCCGGACCAGTGGCGTACTGGATAGTGCGCCGCTTGGGAAGCGCAGCGGCGCTCCCGCCCAAGGGTTTGGATCCCACATACAGACCGGTTCCCGCTCACTGGCTGGGTGAGGCGCGGGAGCAGCACTGAGGGTTGCAATCCCGTTGCCGGTCCCGGTCCAGCACGGGGGCGACACTGAGGGATGC
>NW_007730228.1:34994-92635 GCF_000696425.1 Galeopterus variegatus
AAAAAAAAAAAAAAAAAAAAAAAAAAAAAAAAAAAAAAAAGATTACCTCCATTGTAGAAGATGGCCTGGAGAAGAAAAATACAAGCATCACTGAGCCCCGGAACCTAGAAGCTGAACTGGCTGCCTGTTTCATGGAATACCAATTTGACTTATAGGAACAACTAACAGACAAAGTCTAGTTATTCAGATTTTTGTATTTATTTGATTCACATTTTCCCAAAAATGAATGAGGTGGTCCTAATACTTCAAGGAAAACAACTGACAGTATTTGTGGCCAATGATAAAATTCAAGCTTGAAACAAAAATTAGGATTTGAGAAAACATGTAGCTGCTGCTGTGAGCTTGATGAAAACTTCCTAATATATAAAAAGGTCTTCCAATAAAGTTGATGGTGATATTAATGAACATGGATCTTTTGTTTTTGGACAATCATTTGGTAAACATTTGGAAGATCTCCATAATGTAGGAAATAAGTATTTCCAGATAATCAGTGTATGATGTTATAAAGTCATGCACAGGTAAAAGGTCCATTTAAAATGTAAGATAGAACAATAGATTTTAATGTATAGAAAAGGAAAGTTTCTTGACAAGGTTTCAGGTTCCACATTTTAGACTCCACTTTTTTAAAACTACCACTTTTTGAGTTCTGGTGTAGAATCAAAGAGGAATATCCACAATTATCAAAAGGCTATTAAAATACTTCACCAATTTCCAACTACATATTGGAGTGAGGCTAGATTTTCTTCATATCCTTTAATCAAACAGTGTATCACAACAGTTTGAATGCAGTTAACAGGCATGAGAATCCAGCAGTCCTCTATTAAACCAGACACTAAATAGATTTGCAAAAATGTAAAACAGTGTCACTCGACTCTTGTTTTGGAAAGTATAGTTATTTTTCATAAAAATATGTTGTTTATGTTGAGATAGAATAATTTTATTATTGTTATTCCAAATAAAATGAACTCTATACTTTTTAAGTTTCTATTTTTTTTTTCCTTTTTGTCTTTTTTACTGACCGGTAACGGGATCGCAACCCTCGGTGTTGCGCCCGCACCGCACTCAGCCAGTGAGCGGGAACCGGTCTCCACATGGGATCCGAACCCTCGGTGGGAGTGTTGTTTATGTTGCGATAGAATAATTTTATTATTGTTATTCCAAATAAAATGAACTCTATACTTTTTAAGTTTCTATTTTTTTTTTCCTTTTTGTCTTTTTTACTGACCGGTAACGGGATCGCAACCCTCGGTGTTGCGCCCGCACCGCACTCAGCCAGTGAGCGGGAACCGGTCTCCACATGGGATCCGAACCCTCAGCGGGAGCGCCACCATGCTCCCAAGCGGCGCACTCTCCAGTGTGCCACCGGGCCGGCCCTTAAGTTTCTATTTTAATTTCTAATATGGCAAATATCAAGAGATATAACCAAAATAATCAAGAACTCTTTGGAGTCTTCATGAATTTTTAAGGTTGTAAAGGAGTCCTCAGACCAACATGTTTGAGAAAAGCTGATTTAAAGAAAAATGGTTCCATTTGAGATGTATTATGGAGGTAGGGAAAATCGAAGTCCTAATACTGTCTTTGATTGATCTTCAGGTATTTATCTCAAGGAGCTGTGATGAGAAAAACTGGAAAGGAGCAGGTTTGGAGGAAGGATAGAAACAAGAATTCTTTTTTGGCCATGTTATACTTGAGGTACATGTTGGATATACAGGTTCAGAAGCCAAGTAAGAAATTCGATATGGAAATTAGGGAAGAGGTCAGGGCAAGTTATGATAAATTTGGGGGAGTCTTCCGCACACAGGGCTGCAGGTGAGTGTGGTTAGAGAAAAGGAAAAGTCCAAGGACGGAGCTCTGAGACATGCTGACATTTAGGGGTGAGCAGAGGAGGAGCCAGCCCAGGAGACTGGGAAGGAGAATCCAGAACAATATGATGCCAGAAGCCACAGGAGGCTTCATGGAGGAAGCTGGCAACTGAGTCAAATGATTGAGAAGTCGGGCCAAGCCTGTGGTGCACTCGGGAGAGTGCGGCACTGGGATCGCAGCAGTGCTCCTGCCGTGGGTTCGGATCCTATATAGGGAAGACCAGTGCGCTCACAGCACTCACTGGCTGAGCGCGGTGCGGCCGGTCTCAAAAAAGGACAAAAAAAAAAAAAAAAGAAAAAAATGATTGAGAAGTCACATAAGATGCGAAGGAGAATTGAGCATGGAATTGGCAAGACAGAGATCATCAATGACCTTGAAAAAAGCAGTTTCTCTGAAGTGAAACAAAACCCTACTTACAATAGGTTAAGGAGAGAATGAGAAATGAGGAAATAAAGGCAGCAAGTACAGACAACGCTTTTGAGGGTCTTCCTGTAGACCAGGGGCAGAGAAAAAGGGGTGGTATCTAGAAGAAGCTATGGAGTCAAAAAGGGGTCTTAAGGGGCCGGTCCATGGCTCACTCGGGAGAGTGCAGTGCTGATAACACCAAGGCCCCAGGTTCGGATCCCACATAGGGATGGCCGGTTAGCTCACTGGCTGAGCGTGGTGCTGACAACACCAAGTCAAGGGTTAAGATCCCCTTACCGGTCATCTTTAAAAAAAAAAGAAAAAGAAAAAAAACGGGGGTCTTAAGATGGGAGGTGTTAAATATGCTTATATGCCAATGGAAATGGTCCAGGAGAGAGAAATTGATGCCACAGGGGTGGGGGGGGTGGGGGGGTAAATTCAGGAGCAGATTCCTTAAGTGAGGGAGAGAGGGGATGAATAGTAGTTGATTCCTGATGGGAGGGGGAGCAGCCAAGAGAAAGCCCAAGAATGGCAGGGGTGGGGGGGGTGGGGGGGTAAATTCAGGAGCAGATTCCTTAAGTGAGGGAGAGAAGGGATGAATAGTAGTTGATTCCTGATGGGAGGGGGAGCAGCCAAGAGAAAGCCCAAGAATGGGGCAGATCATCCCTATGTCCTCAGTAAAAAGGTTGACGGTAGGAAATAGCTAAAACTGAAGAAAGTTCTGTGGGGCTGTGGCACAGGAAGGCCTAGGTTCTGTGTTTGGCTTGTTTGTTTGTTCTTCACTCACTCGAGTCTGGAGAGGGGGTAGATGTTCTCTACTGCCCCAGCCATCTGGTTTTCTTTCTCGGGGCTGTGGGAAGCAAAGAGGTCACCTGATGACCAGCTTGTGAGTTGGCCTCCTCTGATCTCCAGTAGTCAGGCTGCTTCCCAAAAGCCAGGCGTGGGGCAAGGAGGAATTAGAGTGCTTTGTGATTTCTTTAGTTGTTCACTTTCAGTAACAAGCTGAGGAAGTGTAGCCTGGTGTCCACTCATCTCTGACTGGATGCTTCTTGACCTCTCCTTATTATGTCAATTAGAAGAGGAAACAGCTCTGGGGTTGGAACGTCTCCATTCTCCTTTTGAGACTATAGGGATCAACAGTTTGAGCAGACAAGCTTAGTCAGGGCTGTATTCCATCCCAACCACATGCTGCCCATCTTCCTGGGAGGATATTTCAAATAGGAGTTTTGTTAATGATGAGTACCAGTCATTCCCTTCAGTATCTCAGGTTAGTGATACATGACTAACTCTGTGTCATCTCAAGACATCCCCCAGGTGAGAGGGTGGTTTAAGAAAAAAAGGAAGTGAACTGTGTCTGGTTTCATTATGAGACAGGGACTTGTATCAGTCCTCATGCCCCATGGGCAGGACACTGCGTAGAGCAGAAGTCCTGAAATCTATTTCATCATTAAACATCCTCTTAGATAGTTCGCAGTAGGAGAAATAAATAAATGTGATAAATATTTATTTGGAGTTTCCTCTCGGAATTTACCAAGCAGGATTCTACGCAACATACATACTAAGCCAATTCCTAAAGGGTATTGTTTACTAGGTTAGTCTTCACCCTGACTGCCCACTGCTTTTGAAAGCCAATTTTATGATTTAAAAATATATGTATATCCCTTGAGCACAATTCTCTTTCATGTGTTCCTTTGCCACTGAGTGAATAAACAGAAGAAAGGAGAGAAAAACAAGAGACTAGACCTGAGTGAGTTGATATTTAATAATAGAAATAAGTGCCAAGACCTACAATTGTACCTCCCCCTCCCCCCCAAAAAATCACAAATAGAGAGCATAGGAAATCAAATGCAATAGCAATATATGAAAGGTCCTTGGAGGGTTTCATTTCTACAAGCTCGATCCTTGTCAGTGATATGATGGAGCTGCCCAAAACACTAATAAAATTGTGGTCTGCATTGTAGGACTGAGAAGGTAATAGATAGTTCTCTGTGCTCCTCGCTGTTCAGATTGTGGTGTGTTTAAGATCACAATGTGATACTAAGTTGAAACAATTATTTTTAAATTTAGAGCTTAAGTTTTTTCGAAGGACAATGGCCCAAGACAATGATAATGACAGAACTTGAAACCATGTCCCAAGTGACATTAGAAGGAACTGGAAGCAATTACCCAGAGAAGAGATGAGGGTAAAGGAAGAGGCAGAGCCATGTTCACTCTCTACTCCATTGGTGAGCAGGTGCCATCCTTGCTCTGGTTGCCCCGGTGGGCAGACCAGTGTTTTTAGGCTACAAGGGCAGATTTGCCTTAGAGAGACCTCAGTCGTGATGTATGCAGTGATATTGTGCATATAATTCTCTAAAAACGACTTGCTGGCTTAGGAGACAGTACCTTTCTTCTCACTAGAGGTGTGTAATCAGAATCAGCCACTTGGTGGTCAAGCCTTTGATGGCAGAGTGTACTAGCTGATCCCAAAAATGCCTCTCCCCCTTCGAAGTACTTATCTCATGGGAAGTGTGGGTTTGCTTTTCATTAACCATCTACTAGATTAAAATAATGAGGTCTGAGAAGAAGTGGCCAGTTCTTGAGAGCTGCTTTTGGTACCTGAGGATAGCTTTATCTTTGGAATGTTCTAGCTTTTTTGAAAACTTCAGATTCAAAATATGAAAAGGTCATTTTCTTGTCAATCCATGTCTCAAGGAAGAAAAGGAAAATGTATTAAATACAGACCGAGGCCAATGAGTCTCTGGCCTCAGTTTTCCTCTCTCTTCTGAAGATGAGTTGTTTTAGTAGAGAGCCTTGGAGAGAACAAGAAACACAAAGTGGGTGGGAGAGGTTCGTTAACTCCAAAAGAAAATGTTGATGCAATCTGTAATTACAAATGCAGTACAAGTCTTAAATAATTACTTTGAAGCTTAGAGCCCCAAAATTTGGAATATAAGGATTCGAAATTGGGTCCCCAAAGTAGATTTTGATGACTAAAATCAGGAAAATTTCCTCATCCTTCATTTTTCTTCTTGTGCAGTTGGTAACTGTAGAATTGCCACCCCCATAAACAGATAAAAGGACTGAAAAACAGGAAGCAACATCAAATAGTTTTAAATTACTTTGGGAAACTCCTGAAAGTGGGTGTAACATGTATGGGCCTTTAAAAATGAATCATATTTATGCATTTGATGTACAGCTACTTAATTATTTCTTACAATTCAGCCTAACATTGGTATTTTTATTTTCCTGCGTATGTTTTAGTCCTTACTTGCCATGTATTACTGATGTTGGTTTGGTTCCCACTGGTACCATCAACTTGTTTGACTACTTGCTGATAAATACATTACAAAGTATGTATGGGGAAAAAAGAAACCGCAAAAGATGAAAGTATTAGGTGAGTAGTTTTTCTGAAATTAAGGTTTGCTCAGCCCATAGCAAGACCCTGATGTATTGGGCTGCAGAGCAGCCAAACTACAAAAGCTTTGGCTAAGCTCTCTTTAGCAGTCTTCCCAAAACAACAGTGAAAGAAACCTTTGTTGTATGAACACCTTGATATTCTGAAAGCCCCTTGCAGCCACCTCCATTTCCTTACCCAGTGGTGTCTGCAGTACTTGGTGTGCATAATCCACGGTGCCCCCCTTGCAGCCTGCAGACTGCCCAGCCCTGATCCACAATGGCCTATGGAGAGGTCTGGCTCTAACACATGTAAAGCTCAGGACAAGGGCACAGGGCACAATTGAAGCTCATGTGCCATATATTTAAATACTAAAATGCCGTCAGTCAAGCTAACAAACTGGTTGCCTAAAATGTTCTGTCCTTCTGCCTTGACATGATGGCCAGAAGGCCAGGTTTAAATTTAGAATCCTTAGGCTCCTTGGAGGTCCAACCAAGAACATGGCGGTATGGGGAGAGCTGGTACACACCCTGCCCCTTCCTTCCTCCTTCTTCTCCTCCCACTCCCGCACTCCATCCATCCTGCAGGGGCCCAATATATGCACATAGACACCCCAACCTCCACATCCAAGATATATCTACGTCAGCAAACAGCTGCCACTTGGCCAGTTATTCTCCCTTCAGGGGGTGCAACCCATCAAAGGGAGGAAGGACCCAGGAAAAAGGCTTCCACTGACCCTGGAAGCTCACTTGGGACCACTTGGGTCGGCAATTCTGTAGCATTGAAGGGGAGATCATGAGTTAAAGGAAGGGAGGGTGCAAGGGTTCCGTGGCCTGGCTGAAGGGGAGGGCAGGGCCTTTCTTGCCCAGATTGAAGGGCCATGCTGCCTATGTGACATGTAAATGGAATCCGGTACATCTCCCGTTCCCTTGTGACAGCAGTTATTTCTCTTCTCAGAGACCGCTGCTGCCTAGACTCTAAGGGCCAGAGCACACCGGCACCTCCTCCAAGGGGAGTGTCATGCTCTGGGCGGGGCAGGAGCAGGCTCAGTGCTGACCGCTCAGTAGAGCATTTCACATAACGTCTTCCTGTTTGTTCAGCCTCTCCTTCCAGCTTTGTCCCTACTACCTCTTTTACCCCCACCTCTCCTCACACACCTAGATCTCTAGCTCGAGACCTGGACAAAGAAACTGCTGTTTTATAGGGTCCATCACTCAGCCCGTCCTTTTGCCCTCTCTGGAATAAGTGATCTTCTCAGTAAAATTGTGAAGTATTATAATATTTTTTGGAAATAATAGCAGAGGACTCTTGATACCTGAGGATGTTTTTGGTACTGATGAAGGATCGGTATGTAAATCAAAAGGCCTGTCGTGTGTGTGTGTGTGTGTGTTCCCTTCTTTGCCACTTTCTCAGTCACTGACCAGGCCACTTAACTTCTCTATACCTCATTGTCCCCATCTACAAATATGGACAGTAATTAATGCCTGTTTCTAAGTACACCAAATGGATGTTTTCTGGGCAAATTTTTAAATACATATACAAAGAGCAGACAGAATATCCTATCAAGCCTCCTTCCTGTAGAACTTCATTTAACTCTCCAAGAGCTTCTTTGTATTAAGAAGATATGATTCAGATTTCCCTAAGTTGACAGAAAAGCATGAAATCTGTTTCTAACAGATGTTCCCTATGATCGCCCAAATGTAAACATGTTTGCAAGACGGTAGTGAGACAACCTGTTTACACAAGGAAGTACTTTAAAAAGCAAACAAAAAAGCATCACCCAGAGCAGTCATTGTGATCAAAGTGCCGTCAATTATTAGGGTGTAAAGGGAACTGATGACTCAACTTAGCACCACCGCGGTCTCCAGATTTCAGTTTCGTAACAGAGTTTCTTTTCAGGAATATTCTTCATGTACACACAAATCCGATTTTCTTTCTAAAATGTTTTTCGATTTTTGTCAAACCGAAAAACCAGGATCCCTTCAAAAGATGACTCCGATACCCAGATTATGCTCAGATGAGCGTCATGTGGATGCACTTGGCCAGGGAGAACTGGGGTTTTTACTCCCTAGGATCTAAGTGCCTGAGAGGAAGGACAGGGTCCTCTACACAGTGACTCCTGGCTCTCTCTGCTCTTTCACCTCCCCAATTAGTCAGATGCAGCATAGAAAGTCTGACTGTGTGGTTGCAGAAAATAACTTTCTGAATCAATCAATGTGTGATATTTTGATCCTTTCACATGCATGGGTATTCTGGGCAAATGCATGCTCAAATCAGTGACTCATGGATCAAGATGCAAAGTAGGTCTCTGAATGCTGGCTGGCTAGAAATCAGTTTTTAAACCTGAAGCAAAATATAGTCTGGTTAAAAAAATTGTATTTTTTATCAAATTTAACAGCTTTTATGATAATAACCACCACTGTCTCTCAAAGTATTATACATTGAGAGTCTGCCCTGAGTTGGAAAGAAGAAGTAGGTTAACGGAGGTGTCTATGTGAAAACCCATGAGAAGCCTCGACTCATAGGAAGATTGCTTTGTAAAGGTTCATTAGGATGTGGTTTTCCATTAAAACAAATCTTTAAATTCTCTTACTTTGAGAATGATGAGGCCAGACACTGTGGCACCCTCACCTAATAATGCCCATTTAAGTAGACTTGAGGGGATAGGCTGGGAAGCTGACCTCTCTCTATAATACCACTTCTACAGAAGATAGGTTCCTGTTTCACCAGGTACCCTGGAGTCCCAGAAACTTCTCTCTCCAAATCATTACCCAGGCTGTCAGTGAAAGTAGGAACACCATCAAGACTGAGACTCAGAAGCAGGAGCATCACCCAGGGCCAAAGGAGGGAAACTAACAACATGAGCTCTTGGTATTTATAGTGAAATTTAAGTCCTAAGTTTATGTGCCAGGATCTTTCTGTGCTTTAGAATACTTAAGACTCCAATCCACGAAAAAAAAAATCACACAAAAAATCTATTAAAACTAATAAACAAGTTCAGCAAATTTGCAGGATAAAAGGTCAATGTACAAAAATAACTTTTATTTCTATACACTACTAGCAATGAAACACTCTGAAAATGAAAGTAAGAAAACAGTTCTACTTACAGTAGCATCAAAAAGAATTAAATACTTAAGAATAAATTTAAGAAAAGAAGTACAAGAGTTGGACATTGGAAGCTACAGAACACTATGGAAAGACATTAAGAAAACCTAAGTAAATTGAAAGACATCCAATGTTCATAGATCAGAAGGCTTGTTAAGATGGTAATACTACCCAAATCTATCTGTATATTCAGCACAATCCCTATCCTAATCCCAGCTAGGTTTTTTTTGCAGAAATAGAAAGGCTGATTTTAAAATTCATTTGGAAATGCAAGGGACCCAGAGTAGCTAAAACAATCTTGAAAAGGAAGAACAAAATTGGAAGACTCACACTTCCTTATTTCAAAGTATACTACAAAGCTATGGTAATCAAGACAGTGTAGTCTTGGATACAGTGTAGTCATAGAATAGGCAATGGAATAGAATTGAAATTCTGGAAATATAAACCCTTACATTTATGGTCAAAATTTTTGACAAGGGTGCCAGTACAATTTGATTGGGAAAGAGCAATCTTTTCAACAAATGGTGCTAGGACAACTGGATATTCACAAATGCAAAGAATGAAAATGGACCCCTACCTTATATCATATACAAAAGTTAACTAAAAATAGATCACAAAACTAAATGTAAGAGCAAAAACTCAACCTTTTAGAAGAAAACATTGTAGTAAATCTTCAAAACCTTGGATTAGGCAGTGGGTTCTTAGATACGACACCAAAAGCACAAGATACAGAAGAAGAAATTGATGAATGAGACTTCATAAAATTAAAAACTTCTGCATTTAGAGGAAACCATTAAAGAAAGTGAAAAGACAACCCACAGAATGGGATAAAATATTTGCAAATCAAATATCTGATAAAGGATTTGTATCCAGAATATAAAAAGAATTCTTACAATTCAGTGCTCAAAAGACAACTGAAATAATAGGCAAATGGTTAAAATAGGCATTTCCCCCCCCCCAAAAAAAAAACATAGAAATGGCCAATGAGATCATGAAAAGATGTTCAACATCATTAGTCATTAGGGAAATGTAAATCAAAACCACAGCAAGATATCACATTACCCCCACTAGGATGGCTAAAATCAAAAAGATAGTAATAAGTGGTGGTGAGGATATGGAGAAATTGGTAGAGACTGTTAAGACTAAAATCTGCAGGTTAAGCTGGAAACCCAGGGAAGAGTTGATGTTGCAATTCAAGTCCAAAGACAGTCTGCTGTCAGAATTCCCTCTTCCTCAACAGAGGTCGGTCTTTTTTCTTAAGGCTTTCAACTGATTGGATGAGGCCCACCTACATTCTGGAAGGTGATCTGCTCTATTCAAAGACTACTGATATAAATGTTAAAAAAAAATACCTTTACAGCAACATCCAGACATGTTTGAGCAAAGAGCTAGATGTACTATGGCCTAGCCAAGTGAACACATAAAATTAACCATCATCCAGCAATTCTACTCCCAGGTATATATCCAGATGAACTGAAAACATATGTCTAAATATGTCTAACTGTACATAAATGTTCTTAGCAGCATTATTAATAATAGCCAAAAAGTAGAAACAACCCAAGTGTCCATCAATTGATAAATGAATAAACAGAATGTGGTATATGCATACAATGGATTATTATGCAGCTATAAAAAGGAATAAAGTCTTGACACTTGCTACATCATGGCGAACCTTAAAAATGTTATGCTAAGTGAAAGAATCCAGATACAAAAGGCTACATAGTGTATGATTCCATTTAGATGAAATATTCAGAACAGGCAAATCTGTAGACAGAAAGTAGATTGGTGTTTGCCAAAGGCTGAGGGGAAGAGAACCTGAAGAGTAACTGCTGCGGGTGTGGGTTTCTCTTTGGGATGATGGAAATGTTCTGTTATTAGATCGTGGTGATGGTTTTACAGCCCTGTGAATGTACTGAAAACCACTGAATTGTACACTTTAGAGGTGTGAATTTTATGGTATATAAATTATATCTCAATAAACCTGTTTAAAAAGTACCTAAAACTCCAAACATAAATGGTCCTGGCTGCCTAATAGAATACAGCAGCAGGAGTTGCTTCTAAAATGCAGAATTTATGCTGAATCCCGTAAGTGAAGAGTTAGAGGGGAAAGAAATGGGCATCTTTTACTAGGCACCTTCTGTGTCTCAGGAACTGTACATATATCAGCTAATTCAGTCTAACTTTAAAAAAAAAAACAAAAAACTACAGGTTGGTAGTATCATCATCCTTATTTTTTATATCAGGAAATTGAGGCTTCGCTTAAATTACTTGGCCAAAGTCAGGCAGCTAGTATGTTGGGATTGGATCTGGATCTTACTTTAGGGTTATTCCTCTCCCTCTAGCCAACACTGCTCCTAGAGGAGAAAGCTTGTCCCACGCTGAACAGAGGATGGCAGCACCTGCTGCTTAGAGTGGCTGGCACATTATTCCCAAGGGACAAAGACATGAACATTGAAAGATGCATTTGGAGAAAAAGCAAGGGAATTAAATACAAAGGGCAGGGGGTGGTTACTTTTATGGTAAAGAAAAAAATCGGGTTTAATTTTTTAAATGATAAGAGTGCCACACATGACCAATAAGGAAAGTGACAGGAAGACAGAGGCGAACGCGGGATCCAAAATGGCAAATAAAAGAGCAGAACCTAAGAACATCAGGGTAGAATAAGCTCATCATAGACTGGTACAAGAAATGCATGTTCCCAGAGCAGCCGCTGACTGGGTGAGAAGCACAGCCGTGTTTACAGTAAGTTTGACTGGAAGCCAGGAAGGGATGTCCCTGAAGTGGAAACAAGAACAGTCATTTCTCCTCCAGAGACTAAAGTGGCACCAGAAGAAGTCACCCCGGAATAGTCCAGAGACCAGGATCCCCTACAGGGATCTGTGGACAAAGTGAACTCCTTGTTGGAGTTCTTTTACAGGAGATTTTGACCTGGGGTTTATGGATTCTTAGGGGATCTCTGCATAGGCTTCAAAGGGTCTTAGAACTCTTGCTGTCAAGTGGAAATGTTTTGTGTAAATGCATTTTTTTCTGCGGAGACAGTCATCGGGTTTTTAAAGGATCTATGACAGGGGAAAGGTTAAAGAAATTATTTAGATGTTTCTCTTAAAGTGCTAGGCTAATTTTCTGGCTATATGACGAATTGTGTTAAATGGTCTGGCACTCCTAATTTTTGGAATAAAAGTGAATTCTTGGTGAATGATCTCACTGCCTGCAGTGCTGTCTGACTCTGTCCTGGCATTTGATAGAACTTGTTAGGGGATTAGGTAAGACAGGATGTTGGTACATTTGTGGTCATTAAATCAAGAAGGGAAGGAAAAATAAAAAGGAATCTTGCTAAATATATTGAGGAGTTGAACTAAATGCTAAATAGCTAAGGGACGTTCTTTGTACTCTGTGCCAACACTTTTAAACCCTGCTTAGAAACAGACTGGAGTGACGGAGACAGCTCCATCTAGATGCAGTGCGTTGGTACATGCCTCTTTCCAAGAAATACTGTTTTGCTTGTCCTTTTATGGAGGAGGTGTGGAAGGGTGTTGTGTGCTCCGTGCATAACATTTTTGTGAGCAGATACAACTAGTAGAGAACCTAGAGAAACAACAAAAGCTGACTTTTCACCCAGTGACCAGCATTCTCACAGTTCCAGTTTCATGACTAGGAAGATAGTGAAGAATGTCAATGTCACAGAAAGCCTAATTTGTATGAAAGCTTCTGTTAGAAGAAATGCAGCCCCATTTCCTACCTGTCTTTTTCTTCACCTCTTTTTATTTTTTGGCAGGAGGAGGTTGGGGGCTTCCTTCAGTCCTATTTTGGATTTACTATGTAGAAAATACAAGCCTGAAAACGTATTGGATGGATAAGAGTGATGGTTGCACAACAAAACGAGTGTTCTTAATGCCACTGAACTATACACTTTAAAATGGTTAATTTTATGTTTTAATGGTAAATTTTATGTTTTAATGGTAAATTTTATGTTTTTTATATTTTACCACAATTTTAAAAAGTGTATTGGACAATACAGAAGGAAAACCCATTTACCTTTTGAGACAGGAATTCCAAGGATGTTTATGATATATGCTAAATGTCAAGCCCTTTCCTACGTGTGATATGAGCATGTAAATGCTAGGCAAATGCTTGTATGGGATGAAAGTGCTCATTTGAGCACTGTGTGGTCCCAGCTGCCTCTCAGTGGCTGTGGGACCTAGGACTATGTATCCAGAAGATGTACATCCCTCAAAAAATGCTTCTTTCTCCTTCCTTTCATCCTCTCCTCACACCTCAGTTTCTTTATCAGTTAAATGAGGTGGTTGGACTCATTGATCTCCAAGGTTTCTTTCAGTCCTGCTGGTCTGTAGTTTAGACTCACTAAATCTGTAGAGCAGTATAAAATTCCATATGAGCAGACGCAGCCCACAGATGCCCCGCATGGACCCGCAGCCGCTTGCATTGCTTCTGACCTTCACTCTCCGCTGCTCCCCATTCTTTCTCTTCCTCAGCCTGCCAGGAGTCATCCATGAGCCTGGGACGTGGGAAGAAAAGGCAGATGGGAGAAAGTGTGGAGGGGCTCAGGGCAGAGGTCAGAGGAGGAGCCTGGCGGTGGATGTCAGCCTGGGTTAGGGACTACAGCTAGCCTGGAGTGGGCCCTGACAATGCCACGTGGTTATGGTGCAGTGGGATTCAAGCCACAGCCCCAGATTCTCTGAAGGGTACGTGACCACAGCAAGATTAAGCACGATTGATTTTATACACAGCAGATGGTAGCAGGAACATAGAGACTAAATCCAGAGAGAGAAGCCAAGTTATCATGTGAGGAAGAAGCAGCGGGAAGCAGAGCCTCTGTGGGGAAGAAGAGGCCCTGCTGTCAGGAGATGGCAGCTGGAGGGAAGGGCTGTGGGCACATGCATGGTCAGTCTCCAGACAGGGCTCCAGCCGGGAGCAGATGAAATCTGGCCCAGGCCTCAGGCTGCTGAAGACAGGCAGATGTTCCGGGCCATGTGTCTCCACTTTTCCCTCTACAATTGTAGGTATCTGTCACTGTGCTCTGCAGATACTTGGCGGGAGCAGATGAAATCTGGCCCAGGCCTCAGGCTGCTGAAGACAGGCAGATGTTCCGGGCCGTGTGTCTCCACTTTTCCCTCTACAATTGTAGGTATCTGTCACTGTGCTCTGCAGATACTTGGTCTCCGTTCATGTATTCATTCATTCATCTAGTTTATGCCAGGCTCTCTCCCTAGTGCCAGGTGTCATTGGTGAACAGGAGAAGTTAGGTCCCTGCCACCATGAGCCTTACATAGATCTGGAGAGGTGATAGATAATTTTACAGTAAATGAACATGTGGACTTTGATTATCCTCTGATGGAACCAAAAAGGGTGATGCACAGTTGCTGGGGAGAGGGCAGAGAATGGTTAACAGGGATGGTGTCTCTGAGGAGGGGACATATTTTGAACTAGACCTAGGGGAGGAGGTGTACCTAGCTAGGCTAAGACATGGGGAAAGGGGATTCTAGGCAGCATGATAAGCAAGCAGCAAGGCCAGGCAAGGGCTTTGTATGGTCAAGGAACAGAAAGGGCACTGACCTGTAACAGTGAGAGAGTGCAGTAAGAGAAGAGGTGGGAGCGGGGGGCGGGGGGAGATTTTATTTTGAGAGTAGTGGGAAACATTTGGAGATTTTAAGCAGAAAAGGGATATAATTTTTTAATTTTAAGATCACTTTAGTTCCTGTGTGGGACATGGATTGTAGGGGGACGTGTGGAAAAGAATCAACATAGCAAGCCTGAGCCTGTTCTCCTTAGAAAGGCCTGCTTGCAAGGGTGGCCCCTGGCTGGTATCTGGGAACTTGGACTTCAGGAGTGTTCCTACCATTCCCTAACTGATAAGATTGCCTAAACCATTTGTACAATGTGGCTTATGTTGAACGCCTGCTTTCCTTCTGGAATTCTGGAATGCAGGTACATGCCAGGCAGAGGGTGCCTAAGTGACCCACCCCCAACAAAAACCTTGTGCACAGAGTCTCTAATGAGCCTCCCTTGTGGACATACTTCACACTGTTACAACTCATGCTGAAGGAGTTAAGCATGTCCCACGTGATTCCACTGGGAAGGACTCTGGGAAGCTTGTGCCCAGTTTTTTCCGGACTTCTCCCCATGCACCTTTTCCCTTTGCTGATTTTGCCTTGCATCTATAATAAATCATAGCCATGAGCACAACATGTGCTGAGTCCTGTGAGTCCTCCTAGTAAATCACCTAACATAGGGGTTGGTCTTGGGGATTCTAAATGCCAGGGGTTTAATTGAAAACAGAGAGATCAGTTACCATGACAATAGCAGTGAACCAGGTAAGAAATAATGGTGATGGCAGTAGAGATGGAGAGGAGTAGACAGATTTGAGATATAATTTGAAAGTAAAATCAACAGTACTTACTGATGGACTGGGTGTTAGAAGTGAGAATGAGAGAAAGTCAAAGACAGCCCATAAGTTTTTGGCTGAAACAACTGGGTCAGTGGTAATGCCTTTTCCTGAAATGGGGCAGCATGCCCTTCTTAGACACTGCATGCCCCACCTGTCTTAAACGTCCTTGGCCAGACTTGTTACAGCCCTCACCCCTGCTGCAGTGATCAGCTCTGTGTGGACCCAGCAGCGTCACACAGGTCAGCACAGCAGGACCCTGCCCTGTGGGAGACACTATAGACCTAGCTGGCACCCAGGCCTGTGCAGCCTGGAAGTTAATGGACACCTACCTTTGGCAGTTGGGACTAGTAGGCATGTGCAGCTCCCTAGAAAGGGGAAGGACTGTGCATGTTTTTCTGGCTGATAGATGAAACACAGTAGAGACAGGGTTCTCAGAGAGGAGGATCCAGAGAGCCCTCCACAACCTAGAAGTCAAGGCTCTGTTGACACCCATCCAAGTTCTCAAGAAACTGCCTGTCACTGAGCTAACACTCCTCCCAGCATGCATACCCATTGCACTCCTGCGGTGAACTCAGTCACACCTCGGGGACCCACGAATACACAAAGACGTTGCTCACTACAAATCAAAAAGCTTTATTCCTTATAAAAACCAACACTTTAAAAAAATAAATAATAACATGCAAACGTTCTGGCCTTAGCCACGCCTCCCACTAAGGCCAGACGACGCGACTAGACAGGGAGGGGAGGGTGTGGCCACGGCGCGGCTCAAGGGCGTGGCCTGTGCTGGGAATGTCGAAGGAGAGTAAGAGCAAGGCAAGGTCTCGGTAGCCGCAAGTACGGGGGCCAGGGAAGGAGGCGGGCTTCCGAGGCGGGCCCAGGCTCTGGCCCGGGCGGCAGGGGTGAGGCAGGGGCCCAACTCCTCCTGGGCCCGGGCGATGCGGCGGGCGAAGCGGCTCCGATCCCGGGCGAGCTGCTCCCAGGGTCCCCGGCGGGCAGCCTGGCCGGCCCTGCCCAGACAGCGACAGCCAGGAAACGGACGGTGACCTTCTCAGACAAGCGCACCTTTCTGGCCTTGAGGGGGGTCTCAGGGTCTGAATCCTGCGTGTGGGTTTCTCAGAACTTGAGTTGCCTTTGCAGTCGGAGGAGCAGCTTAGGAGGAGCCCAGGAGCTGCACTAAGAATGTTAGAACTAGAACTTTTCGGTAAGTGGAGATTGATGATGACGGTGATGACGATGACGATGACAATGACGTATCAGTACAGGCCAGTATTCCATTTTTGATATATGAAGTCTACAGAAACCATAGGATTATTTCAGGTTATATATTTTCAACACTTGTTTCTTTTTATCTTTTTTTCTGAACTGTTAGTGGCAAGTAGTTCTCATTACACCATCCTTTTACAGTAGAGGTGAAAATCTGAATAACCTCTCCACCGTATTTGGGAACTTAAACACCTCGAAGATCAAAGAAGTGAATTTTCTAGCTGTTGTTCTCCAACTAGAATAACTTGGTCCCAGCATCTGAAATGTGTAAGTGGAAACTTTCAGAGTTCTTTTATCTTAATTAATTTTCTCCATCCTGTCTGAAATGGCTGCGTCTCCTCCCCGCTTTCTCTGTTGCAATAAAAGAGATATTTTCTTACCTCACCTTCCCATGCCAGTAGAACAAAACACAGAAGCCACAAGATCTATGATTCAGAGGTCTTCTGCCCTAAAGTAACTATTTAAATTCTGTTTGAAAGGTAGATTTTTGAAAAATTCATCTCTGTAGTTTCCAAAAAAATTAACATCGATTGACCCCTTTCTTTTTAAAACTCTTCTGGCCATAAAATGGTGTGTGACTACACCATTTAGTGTTTCTGAATATGAATAAGGACCCCAGGGTCACTCACAGCATGTTTGTTGCTAAAGCTGTCACCAAATTTTTAGTAATATTTTCATATGGCTTGGGACCAACGGAACATTTGAGATTTAACCTTTTTTAAGCAGGTGATAGTCTCTAATGTTAATGCTATTAATATTTTTGTAACTAAGTTTTGAACTCTTGTTTTCTGACCACTGTAAATTGTCTTTCTACTCAATCCAGACAGAAAAAGTGATAGAGTGTGCGTGTGTGTGTGTAGATGTGGAAGAGTCATTTATTAGCCCTAAAAATTAGTCTGATTTTGGGCAGGGGCACTGGAAGGGCATTTTGAAGCTAGAAAGTCAGACTGGCTCACTGGTGTCACCCATTGAGATGCTGAGCAAAATCAAGATGTCTTTCTTGGTGAATCTTTCACCTCAAGTGATAATTTTAACACAGTGGAGAGAATGAGCTTAAAAACTCTGTATCCCAAAGCATTATGTCCCTGTCCTTGAAGTTTAGGCAAACCTGGATTCAGGTTCAAACAAGAGCATAAACCCAATTCTGAGTATTTTCTTTTGTATTTTTTGTGTCGCTCTCTAAATATCCCAGTAAGGTAGGAAGAGGCAACTAGAATAGGAAAGAATTGACAACAGGAGGACACGGGAAGCAATGTTGGAAATCGGAAGAGCATTTAGCCACTTTTGTGTTTCTTAGAAATTATGTTGTTGGTATTAGATTTGTGATGTAGATAAAAATACCTTCACCTGTAGTTTCCTGTGGAAAACCAAGGGCTTTGCTCATCAAATTCTTTTAAAACCACTAGAAAAGCTTAGCTAAGAGTTGAGTTGTAGGGATGAAGAATGCAATCAGCCTTATTTATACAAGAAGTACCTTCTGGAAAACCTGATCATTTCACAACTAATTGGTATAAACATTCTCTTGCCCACTGTGTGCAGCTGAAGAACCACTTGTGCTTTTTATGATGGTTGCTATAGTTAAATGCCATTTACTTTTTCTTAGCTTAAGAATGCAAGTCCCACTGACTTTTTCTTTTAAGTTAATTTAAGATTATGCAAGAGAGAATTACTTACAGATTATTTCCCATATCTGGAATATGCTACTTTATTTGTAAGTGTATGAATAGTAACATTCAGATATCTGAAACTTTCCCCAGCTTCTCTAACAGTAACTATGAAGAAATGAAGAAGCAGCTCTTTCATGCTTAGATTATTTCCCATATCTGGAATATGCTACTTTATTTGTAAGTGTATGAATAGTAACATTCAGATATCTCAAACTTTCCCCAGCTTCTCTAACAGTAACTATGAAGAAATGAAGAAGCAGCTCTTTCATGCTTAGTGTAGCATTACCACATCTCCTCACCCACCTTTTCCTAAGAGCAGTCTGGTGAGCCACTTCAAGATTTTGTGAGGTCTTTGGAAATCAATCTAGCCGAAAAACACCCTGAGGGCAGGAAGCGTTCATGGCTCTCGTATTCCCCATGGTTTTGAGACACCTAAATGTTGTCCAGCACCTAGAAGGTCAGTAAATACTTTCTGAATGAGTATATTGGGTATTGTCCTGTGGGCTTGTGGGGTCTGAAATTCATCCAAGCAAACTAGTATGTGAGGCAGCCTAGAGATGCACTGTCCAATGAGGTAACCACTAACCGCATGTGGCTATTTAGATTTAAATTAATTTCAGTTGATTAAAATTAAAAATTCAGTTCCTCCTTTGCACCAGGAACCTTTCAAGTGCTCAATAGCCACACGTGGCTGGTGGCTGCCATGTTGGACAGCACAGATATTGAACATTTCCATCACCACAGAAAGTTGTATTAGACAATGCTAATAGAATATCATTAGTAGTAGGCTTAGGTTAGTGGCCTCAATCTTTTTAAAGTGCAATTTCCGTGTGACCATAATGTTCACTCATACATAAAACAGCCCTTTTACACATCCCGCCGCACACTGTGGGACTCAGCCAAGAAAGGTGGGTGGCCCACAGAGGTGGCTATCTCTTTGAGACTGGTAGCCAAACAACAGTGAGACTGTTAACAAGACTGACATTCAGTTACTATATGCTTATTTTGCTATACCTGTTGTTAAGGTAGTGAAATTTCTGTACCAGTTAATAAAGGCCTGCTGTTTTAAGTTCCTCCAGTACCTCCTTCCACTGCCCCAGAGGTCCTGGTCATTCCCCTAGGACTCCCCCAGCCTCTCCTCAGTCCAACAAAATGAGTAGGTTAATATCAGTCCCACCCGTTGGGGTAGGGTACTGACTGCTCAAGGACACTCCCCAGCACTGCAGGCCTCAGTTTGGGAGGTGCTGCCCTTGGCCTCATGGTGCCTTGACCTCCAGGAGAGACTCCTTCCTAAGAGTCTTTCCTAAGTAAGGTTCCCGCATCACCACCATGACCAAGTCCCAGAACGATTGGCCTCACAAAGCCCTTAAAATCATCTCATCCACCCCCCTCATTTTACCAAGAAGTCAAGTCCCAGAGAGTCACTCAGCTAGTTTGTAGCCAATTCAGAAATA
This sequence comes from Galeopterus variegatus, assembly GCF_000696425.1. NCBI lineage: Eukaryota > Metazoa > Chordata > Mammalia > Dermoptera > Cynocephalidae > Galeopterus > Galeopterus variegatus. The sequence goes on from NW_007730228.1 coordinate 54,534, forward strand.
AAACTCAATCTCCTAACTCAGTACTTTTTTTTTGCTACCTCTTCCTGTGTCTGTTTCCTTAACTATGAAATGGGGAGTAATAACTTTATGCTTTACCAAGGTGTTAGTAAAAAGATTGATATCCTTGGGGCCGGCCTGGTGGCGCACTGGAGAGTGCGCCGCTTGGGAGTGTGGCGGCGCTCCTGCCGAGGGTTTGGATCCCATGTGGAGACCGGTTCCCGCTCACTGGCTGAGCGCGGTGCGGGCGCAATCCCATTGCCGGTCCCCTCCCCGGTACGGGCGCGACACCGAGGGTTGCGATCCCGTTACCGGTCAGTAAAAAAGACAAAAAAAAAAAGAAAAAAAAAATCAAGTCTCAATAAATTTTTAAAAACTGAAATTATTTCAAGTATCTTTTCAGATCACAACAGATTGAAACCAGAAATCAATAACACATGAAACCTAGGAAACTGTACAAAATCATGGAAATTAAACATGCTCCTGAATGACCTCTGGGTATAAGAAGAAATTAATCAGGAAATAAAAAAATTTCTTGAAACTATCAAAAATAGACACTTCATACTGAAACCTGCTGGATACTACAAAAGCAATACTAAGAGAGAAATTTATTGCAATAAACACTTACATCAAAAGAAAAGAAAGATTTCAAATAAACAACCTAATGCTACACCTCAAAGAACTAGAAAAACAAGAACAATCCAATCCCCAAATTATTAGACATAAAGAAATAATTAAGATCAGAGCACAACTAAATGAAACAGGGTCATTTCCTCTATTACCACTTTATTTTTCATACCTTGTAGTCCTCAGTGCTTAGAAAATTAATCATATATCTGATTGTGGTAAAGAAAAATCATTTATAAGCCATTCTGCCCACTTTGACACCTAATTATTAGGAGAATGCTACTTAAATTATAGAGAAGCCACAGTGAAGGAAATGGTCCACTTCTTGATACATCATTAGTCTTTTGGTCTTTTGATCATTTTGATAGAACAACCCTTATGTTTAGATAAGATTTGGGGGAAAGATCAATTTAACTCACTCACAAAATAAAATTGAATTTTTTTTTACAACACACCCACCCCAAACTTTAGCCATATTATAGTATATATTGGGTGTGGAAATTGAGTTTATAGGTAAGGGAAAGAGTGAGGTTATTTTATTCTGTATAACAAAGAAATATCTCTTCAACTTTCTTTTTTTTTGTGTGTGTGTGTGTGTGTGTGTGCTGCTGGCCAGTACAGGGATCCGAACCCTTGACCTTGGGTGTGTGTGTGTGTGTGTGTGTGTGTGTGTGTGCTGCTGGCCAGTACAGGGATCCGAACCCTTGACCTTGGTATTATCAGCACCATACTCTCCCACGTGAGCAACCAGCCAGCCCTGTTCAACTTTTTTTTATTAGCATATGAAAATTGCAATGTTCTCTACACCAATTATTCTGTAAGGTTAAATACATAAAAAGTGGAAATAGGAAAATTATTAGAAAAAAACTATAAATGGAAAGGAACTTGGAGATATGTGCCCTGCTTTAGCATTCCTAATTTGTAGTCACATTTAGGAAGAATGCAACTGTATGTTTGTATTTTTAATGTATTGCATATGCGCCTTCATGTCCTCCTCCATGGATACTCTGTTTTGTGTTATATAACAGACCCTCACCTCTCTATTGTGCTCTGTGGCCTCCCTCATGTCAATATAGGACCTTCAAAGATTTTACTACTATCTAGAGTTTTCTTGGACTTTATACCATTTTCTCTGCTTGGCAAGCCAGAAGATGCTATTGATGGTGCTGACTAAAGAGTAGAAAGGTAATGTGTAGCATTTGCGATTTATGGCCACATTTAGAATCATCATGGTAATAAGACACTAGGCTTGAATAGATATTTGAAATTCCAAAGTTTGAATTCCTCCAAATTTATTAGGGTGTAAGGAGAACTGATGAGTGAGCACGTAATTTCAGCCTTGCCAGCCACTAGCTTGTATACCAGTGCACCCAGCATTAAATGAGATAACACACGCAAGGCACCTGGCACCGGAGTTGACACACCATAAGCACGCATGTGGGTTAGCCACCATTATTTTTAGTTTGTCTGATTTGATTTTGTCTTCACATCTCTTTCTGCTTTCTGATGGCCATTCTGAGGAAGAGCAAAATGTCCAAGAAATAGGAAAACACCAAAAGGAAGGGAAACGTAAGGTCCCACGGACAAGTTGAAACTCTCCCATTGTCCGCACCTAACTCTGTCTGGCCTAGTGAGGGCCATTTGATGGTAAATTTATGTTAATCCCATTTCTCTCGTTATGTGAAAACAGCAAGCTGTTTGTATTGGTCTGTTTCTATTGCTCATAACAAAATACCTGGAACTGGATACTTTGTAAGAAAATGAAATTTATTGTTTACAGTTTCTGAGGCTGGGAAGTCTCAAGTCCAGGGAACACAGCTGGTGAAGGCCTTGGTGGTGGTGACAGTGACAGCAGGGTATCACATTGCGAAAATGGTGGAGTGGAGAGAGGGATAGCTCCTTATGCACTCTCCGTTTTAAAGCCCTTGGAATCACGACCCTGTCCACCATTACTAATCCATTTACTATGACATGGTCCTACAATCTAATCACTTCTTCAAGGCCCCACCTTTCAATTGCCATAATAGGATTTCTCATCCTCAACAGTTACAGTGGGGATTAAGCCTCAATGAGGTTGGGGGGGCATCCAGTCTACAGCACTGTTCACTATCTTGTGTATAAGGAAAATAAAATCTCCTTAAATTCGGTCATCACTGATTAGAACTTTGTTAAGATGTGTGAGGTGCAAGTGTATTTTTCGGTGCCTTTGATCCAATTGGTAATTAAACAAATTAGCCAGGCACTCATACTACTGGAAAGAGTGTATATTGGCACAGGCTTTCTAAAAAATCAAGACTCTTAAAGTTCATGCCATTTGACTCAATGATTCTTTTACTAGGAACCTACCTGAGAAAATCTTCACAAATTCAGACAATTTGATATCCAGATATGTCCCTCAAAGTGTTATTTGTAATGACAAAAAAAATGAAAACAATCTGTAATTCCAAAAATGAGAGAAATAGTTAAATAAATAAAGTGCATTTCTATAGGGTATAATATTACATAGACAAATAGCATGTTTTTAAATAATTATTAATTTGGGAAAATACTCACATTCATATAATGTTCATTTCATTTCAAATTAAATGAAAAAGTAGAAACAATGAGTATGTTTGTGTACCTGAAAGGAATACTGGTCCACAATCCTTTATACTTAATTCTAAATCCGAAAGTTTTCAGAAATCAAAAGAAGGTTTTTTTGTAACAAGTTGGTAGAAAAACCTGGCCTGAACTAATGTGAGGCTCTATTTTATCTCACTGAGTAAGAATAAGCGTCTATTTTTGTGCAGCAACATTCAGTGTGATTCATAAAGGGGTGCTACTCCAGACCCTAATAGGGTAATATATAATAAATGGTAGTTGCATCCATTGATACCCTAAAAATCCAGAAAAACATTGAATTCTGAAGCATGTTTGATCCCAGGAGTTTCAGTGAAGGAGTTATGGACCTACACAACACAATCGCATTAGTGATTTATCAGCGTCAAGGTTACCATTAATCTTTAGTTTTTCTTCATACTTTTTCATAATTTCCAAATACTCTACAATAAGCATATATTTATCATCAGAAAAAATACATATTATTAATTTAAAAACGCATATCTGAAGCATCAGAGATTGTCTCATTTCAGTCACAATTCTCAAACTAACCGTTTGCTTCCTATATCTTCTCTAGTTACTACAGCCATGTGTCTTTTAAACCAAGGCGTTTCAATTTGTTGAAAGAAAATATTCATGAAATCAAACAGAGAAGGAGATAACTGATTGATATTGACCTGACTCTGAGCTGCTTAGGGCTTTAGGAGAGTACCCTGTGAGGGATGCTGACCTATAGGGCTCCCACTTGGAGCTCAGGCATTGTCGTAGTCTGTTTATGTGTCTTGGTCAAAAGGCACACTGCTGAGGCAGAGTAAGTTAGTATCGAGGTAATGAAAAGCAGAATGGGGGTATGGCAAGATAACAAGAGGGAGGGGAAACATTCATATGCAAAGTCTACTCTGCTAATGGACAACTCTTCCTCCCCAATTAGGTGGATACTCACTGACCTGTGACAAGGGTGCCCCACAAAGCTTTGGGGTCCATGTCTGAATGGATTGCTGTAGCCTTCTCATCTCTCCCATCGCCCAGTTCCCTGCATCCTAAGACTCAAAGCCAGCACAAGACCTGGAAGAATTATATGTAAGTTTTGACTAGGGTTTCTTTTTCTTAACTAAATAATGATACATAGTTTCTTAGGTGGTAGTAACAAATAGCCTATGTACACATGAGTTACTTTCCTTTTAACAGAGTTTCTCGAAAGTTATAATTGAGGAATAGAACAAGGATTGGAATCTGCATATTGGTGGTTCCTTAACTCAGTGGTTCTTAAACTTTAGCTTACATCAGAATGACCTGGAGGGCTTGCTTGTTAAAGTACAGATTGCTGGGCCTCATGCCCAGAATTTCTGATTCAGTAGATCTGGTGCAGGCCAGGAGTTTGCTTTTCTAATACGTTTCCAAGTGATGCTGACGCAGCTGGCCCAGGGACCCCACTTTGAGAATAACTGCTTTGAGTCAAATGTGATTGAAATGATGAATTATAAAGGTAGAAAACTGTGTACTTGAGTATTAAATACCATTAAATTAAAATTTTAATGCTTTACTAATACAATGATTTATATCTTAGAAAAGAAAGTTTTGAGATCCGCTCAGCACTTTCACATTGGAAAGTCCAGCCAAGTAGATGTCATTATTCCATGCGGGCTTTCCTCCACAGTTGCTGACACCAATCATTCTTTGCCTTTGGTTTTCAACAGGTGTGCTAATAGTGCTGGAACAGGCTAAAACGATGGTCCTTTTGCAGGTGTGCTCGTCATGTTTTTAGATACACTCAAAAGGGAAAATCTTTCCCCTGGGTTGGGAAATAATATTGTTCCCTTTCAAAGTGAATCATCCTGGTATTATCCCTCCCCTCATACACTTAAATGTGACTTGATTTACAGAACATATGTGGGAAGGGAGGCACACCTCTAATAAATAACCCAAGTCAGCAAGTCCAGGTTTTTCTGGAGTTCCAAGTTCTCAAGTCTGACATATTTTGAGGATCAGCATGTTTTATTATGTTAGATTTAGAATGAGCCAATTGCCTGTCTGCTGAGGACAAGAACAATTTATTCTGCATTAATAGAAAAAAGTAGAAGAGTTTGGCTAAACAAAGGCACATTTGGATACATATGAGCATACATACAAATGTACATATGTTCCTGTGAATATATATGCATTTTGGATATTTCTGAGCTTTCATTATAGGAATTTTAAACAGCATTTTTTCTTTTCTTTTATTGAGTCGACATGAAAATAAAAATAGTATGACTGATACTATCCAGGAAACATTTGAGAAATTTCTGGGCATTTTAAATCTGTGGATAAGCATTGTGATTTATAACATATTACTTGGATATGGTAAATGTTATCATTCAAAGTAGCACTTAGGATTTATAGTTCTTTTGTTATAACTCTTTGGAATTAAGAATAATCACTGTTAATAAAGCAGTTGCCAAGCAAATATGTAATGAAGGAACATATCTATTGATAAGTTAACATTAGTAGAGCCAAAAATACTGGAGATTGACTTAAATACATGTGTTTAAAATAAAATTCACAAAATCAGAAAAATAAGACAAAAAGTGATAGATTATGAAAGAGTTCTATAATGGAATTAACCCAGAGCTGTCTCCTGGGGGCTGCCCAAAGGGTAACTAGGGTTGACAAAGTTGTGAGTGATGTAATGATCTATTTTTACTCCACACTCATAAAGTATACATCTCTGTTAAGCACTTGTTAGTTATTCTGCACAGCATTCTTGGAAGGAAGGTTATCAGTTTAAGAAGCATCTTTCACCATGAAGTGGAACAAGGGGGTTGGATCATATGCTCCTGAGGGCTCCCTCCTGATTTGCCATTCTGTGAATATTTATGTCAGGTTTTCCTGTGGGATGACCTTTGCTGTCGGTCTGCTTCATATCTACAGGTTGGGGAGGGAAGAAGGCTGCTGTGACTCCTCAGGGAAATTGGGGTTTTGGGTTCCTGCCGGACATGGCAGGGTCTGCCTAGCTCACACCCTGAACCTTTGGACAGAGCACTGAGTCACCTAGAGCCTAGAGTGTCTCTGTAATTTCTGCTCAGTTTTGCGGTGAACCTAAAACTGCTCTTAAAAATAAAGTTTGTTAATTTTTTTAAAAGACCTGAGTATCAGAGTATGGTGATTCCTTAAAAAAATTAAACAGATTTACCACATGATCCAGCAATTCCACTCCTGGGTATATACCCAAAAGAAATGAAAGCAGGGATTTGAACAGATATTTGTACACCCATGTTCATAGCAGCATTATTCACAATAGCCAAAAAAGAAACAACCAAGTGTCTGTCAACAGATGAATAAACAAAATGTGGTATATACATAAAATGGAATATTATTCATCATTAAAAAGTTATGAAATTCTGATATAGGCTACCACATGGATGAACAGTAAAGATGCTAAGTGAAATAAGCCAGACACAAAAGGGCAAATATTAAATGATCCCAAATATGAGGTGCCTAGAGTTGTCAAATTCATAGCATCAGAAAGTAGAATGGTGGTTGCATGGGGTAGGGAGACAGAGGAATGGGGAGTTGTTTCTCTTTTTGGTTTTCTGGTGGTTTTTTTGTCGCTGGCCTATGTGGGGATTCTAGCTCTTGACCTTGGTGTTACTGTCCTCTAACCAGCTGAGCTAAATGGCCAGCACTTGAGAGCTGTTGTTTAATGGATATAGAGCTTCAGTTTGGAAAGATGAAAAAGTTCTGGAGATGGATGGTGGTGATGGTCATACAACAATGTGCATATAACTAGTGCCACTGAAGCAGCTCTTGACCTTGGTGTTACTGTGCTCTAACCAGCTGAGCTAAATGGCCAGCACTTGAGAGCTGTTGTTTAATGGATATAGAGCTTCAGTTTGGAAAGATGAAAAAATTCTGGAGATGGATGGTGGTGATGGTCATACAACAATGTGCATATAACTAGTGCCACTGAAGCATACGTTTATTTTAAAATGGCTATTATGTTATGTGTATTTTACCATAATTAAAAAAAAAAAAAAGATGAATGCCAGGGCTCATCTTTCCAAGAATACTGGAGACACCATTTACACATATAGGAAACCTACTTCGCTAGGATGAAGGGGAACATGTAGCCACCTGTGCTCATGTAGTGGGGCTGTTCCTGTTGCTCCAGTGATGTGTTTATAAGCAGGGCCACACACAGAGCACTGGCATGGACAGTGTTACAGAGCTGCGTGCCTGACCAGGCTCCTAACAGGTCTTGATCGGTGGAGGTGGATGTTAGGCAGGGACAAGGGAATGTAGACTTGCCACAGATTCAAGTGTAGTAGAAAGTGAAAGCTTTGAGAGGAAATTAATAGCAGATAGTTCTCCTGCTACAGGGCCTCTAATTATTACGATGCCTGTTTTACGTTCTCCAAATGACAGATAATTTATCCCCCATTGCCCAATCTCTGCACTATTGGAAGGAACAGGTATTATCATACCCGTAAATCCAGAACAGCTTAGTAGTGAGTGACGTTTAGCCAGTCCTGTGAGGATCGAGCAGGATGGAACCCACTAGGTTAGTCCATTGGGCCCCACTTTTTTGTTTTTTGCTTTTTATTCTGTGTTTCTAGGAAGATGGCCTTGAAGAACAATCAGATTCTTATCAGGCCTAACAGCCATGTTTTCTTTAGGCCTCCTTCACTACCTTCAGGCCCAGACACCGCTGTCCTAAGTTATCCCACTTTTTCCTTAAGATATCAAGATTTTTTTATATATATATGCCAAATCTTAAGCTTACAGAAAAGATACTCATATAACCAAAAAGAGGTAAAATAATGTCATTAAGTACAATACATATAAATCAGTCCCCTCATTCTCACGTCAGATTTTCCAAACCTCTTAGAAATGAACTCTTCATGCTTTTTACTTAGGGCATGGACAGGGCAGAGCAACATGGAGGGCTGCTAAGATACCAGAAAAACTGGAATAAAAGGTTTTTGTAGAAAATCCAGATGAGCAAGTTTAAGGGAGAGCAAAGTAAGGTCATATTGAGCCTTGACATCCACATGTTCCTCCTGGCACCCTAAACTTGAGTTGAAACCACATGGACATGGAATCTCATCAAGATAAATTCTGCCCCATGAGTTCAGAGACCTCAGTTTTGGGATAGACATGCTGACACAGAACCACCCCAGAGAAGACTAGTAAACCAATAGTTACCCAAACAAAATGACATAAAGTAGAGAACACCAACAAAGGTAGACCCTTGGGGACTCTCCTTATCAACTCTCACGATTCCCAGCAATTAGATGTGCCTGGTTCCAGACACTGAATTCATGTTTACTGATGGCTTAGCTACCTGGAACCCAGCTAACCAGAACCTTGAATTAACTAACCTTCATACTTTCCCCACTCCCACCCCAGCCCTCCCACACACCCCACCCTACCACATACACCCCACTTCCCTTTTTCAGAGATAAAGATTCAGAAAACAAGCTAGCTTTGGTTTTTAGTAAAGGTGGAGAATATACCCTGGAGGATATTTGTAGCTGATGACACTGACCTACTGAATCATTGAGAGTAGTTAAATGTTTTATAATCAGGGAAAAACACAACTTTGGAGAGATCTTCAACAAAAAGCATTTTTTAGTTGTCAACCAGAAAATTGAAACCTAAAAAAAGTCTTTTTGTCCCAAAATAGTTTAGTTAACTGAGGTTTAATCCTAACCTATCTTCATGCCTTAATAATAATCTAAAAATTATTATTAAATTGACTGAGGATAGAAAAATATACCATTCATTTTTATTCTTCTTGAGAAAGTGTATAAGTTTTGGCTTTTACCACCTTTCCAGTATCAGAGGTAAAGTGTTAGATATTCTGTATGCTTTGGAAGCACTCTAAAAGTTGTGATATTATTGGTTTTAAGAGTAATGTATAAAATAATTTCATGAAACTATATATTTAGTTCCTGTGGTCCTTGAAGAACTATTGACATAGTTTTGGAGCCAATTCTGATGGGTTTTTTTTAAAGAATGTATGATGTGATTATTTGCAATATATTCGGTTTCACAGTTATGTTCTGCTTAAGGCATCATCAAAATTAATTTTCATCGTCTGCAAATGTACTGACGGTACAAAGAGGGGTGATGTCTCCAGCATGGTAATATACATTAATATAGAAATGAAAAATTTCAAACGATATTCCCTGTGAGTCTCCAAATAAACTAAGCTGTGTTGTATTATAAAGCTGCCTATGAAGTGGTATCAGTTGTAGCACAAATGGTTTATTAATTTATTCTAATAGTTTCCAGTCTGCTGATATTTTTAGAAATTATTTGTGCACTCTTTTTTGGACGCTTGTGTCATTAATGAAATGACACCTCTCTCTGAGCCCAGATTTAACCCAGAGGATCGTAGCATGTTCTTCCAAGGACCCCCTCGCCCATTAAATTGATCATTGTGAAGGCCTGGTGTCTGCAGCTTTGTTGCAGCTGGAAAGTACTCAGATGAGGAAAAGTGTGTCATGATGAGGAAAAGTGTTTCTGCTCTTCTGCCCCAGAATAGGATTTTCAAAGCTTTGCAGGATTTTTAGAGTCCTTGTAGTGCTTAACTAGAAGCTATAATCAATTGTTCTTAGTACATTTTTCCTATATACCATGCCTTGTCATACCAGGCCAGATTATTACACTGGGTCCTATGTATTGACTGTTCTTAATTTCTAGAAAGAGCCAGAATCAGAGAACAATTGTTTTCCTTTTATCGAAACAGAAGTAGCTTTGTTTTCCTTATCATAAAAGTAATTCCTATTTATTCTACATAATTTATAAAAGAATAAAGAAGAAAATAAGTTACCTATAGTCTGGATACCCAGCTATAACCTACCTGTTAACTCATACTTTTGTGTGTTTTTCCAGACTTTTTTCAACTAACCGACTAATGCCAAATTTACGAGCAGTACTCTGGACTGATTATATCCCATAAGTTTGTGGTGCTTAAGAATGATGATTTTTTTATGTCATTTTATGGGAGAATGATCCCCTCACTGCTTATTTTTCTCTCTTCAAATTATATTAATCACCTCTTTTAAGAAGAGTGTACTCACCCATATCTTTATCAGGTGGAAATTTCTATCACCCAGTATTTTCATTTCTACACTCTGTCAATAAAAATTATATTGAGTGGCCCTTCAAGGTCCTAGTGTGCTTCTGGAATCATAAAAGGAAGGTTCAATTGTGTATAAGATGGATTTAATGCTAGGTCAACTGATTGTGTTCCAGTTATTTGAAAATTAATAATCAGTGTACTATAAGGCAATTTGGCAGAAACAGAAGAGGCTGACTTAGTCAGATCCCCTCATTCTCTATCCATAATCCAAACAATATGGACTCCAATAAAATTCTAATTTTACAGTTAGAAGTAACAAAATCTCTTTCAAATATATGCCGCCTTGTGTTGTGAACCAGGGAGTTTTCCTTCCACGTCACATTTTTTATCCCCCTTCAAAGAAGTATCTCTTCAGATTCCTCTAGCTTGATGTTGTAGCTCCTTGAGTTGTGCTCTTATGTCTGTACTTTCCTTTGGAGAGTGCTAGGACATTGGATTGGGATGAATCCTAACACTTAGCCAAGGTTAGAAAGGGCTTTGAGCACTGAAAGAAAACCCAGATAAAAATGAAGGGATTGTTAAAGGATTAATCTGAGAAATGTTGTAGAAGTGTTATCCACAAACCTTATGTCAGCAGAATGGGAAATATTTAGTAAGTAGCTGCTAGAAGAGATTTTTATTTGTTAAAAAAAAAAAAAGAAAGTCTGTATTTGGCATTGATTATATCTAGGTCTTATCATCCCTTATATGAGACTCTACGTTCCTTAAAAGCAGAGGTTTCTATCTGCATCTCTTCAGGTCCTTTGTGTCCTTGTATATAATAGGGACTCAGGATGTGTTGACTTGGACTAAAGTTTCTGTGGCTCTTTAGTGACAGATGGGTGAATGTGCTCAAAGCAGGTAACTACACTTTACCTTCTTCCTACAACAGCTGAAAGGTGCTTTGATAAGTGAATTAAAGTTTCTGTGGCTCTTTAGTGACAGATGGGTGAATGTGTTCAAAGCAGGTAACTACACTTTACCTTCTTCCTACAACAGCTGAAAGGTGCTTTGATAAGTGTCCACGATTGTGTTTAATGCCCTGCTGTGTACAGGTGTGGGGAAGTGGTATATACAATACTTTGATCCCCCCCCCCTGGAGAAAAAGATGCTAATGTGGATAATAGAATTTGGTTCTTTGTCTTCAGTTTCGGTTTGTCCGTCTTACTTCTCTGAGTCACAGCACTCGCTGTTCGGTGATGGGTATGTCATTTAAGGCTGAGACTGTCCCTTGGACTGTTTATGACATTGTATCTGAATTTCCCTTTACATTAACAGCCAGCATTTGTCATATAATTTCAAGAACACACTTAAAGTTATTTGACTTTGTAGTTGACGTTGATATTAACTTTCTCTAACCTAAACCAGTGAAAACTAAAATGCTCCTCACCACATAAAAGTTTTGCTTTCGCTGTGTTCAGACCCCTCCTACCTTGTCACAGCACAGTCATTTGGAGTCTGATTTGGGGGCGGTGTGGTTGTATCTCAGTGGTATGACCCACATTTTTGTAATACTTAATTGCCTGTGTTTTTACAACATAATTCAGAAGTTCTGACGATAGTGGACTGTAACCCAAAAAAGACGCCCTAAGACACCTCATCAGGCTGCTCTGGTACCGCTGTCGGAAGAAGGCGTTAGCTCTGCAGGGCGTTATCTACCAGAGGATGACAGAACATTTCCTCTAGTTACTGGATAATGAGCAGGCACACAGGTAAAGATGCATTTCTCAGAGTTGATTCCTTTCGCGTCTTGATTATTTTGTTGAGCTAGACTTTTAAATATTAATCACTATCTGCATATGTTTGCTGTTGCGGTTTGTGGCGGGCTTAGAGGAACAAGCATTTTAATTGGTACTCTGAGACCTTAATAACTTAACTTTTCATTAAAAGTCTGAAGAGATAGTCATCAAAAATGACTCTCATCTCTATCCTCTTGGTGCTGCTAGCAAGCATCCTCTTTGTTAATTTATTTTTTTCTTATTTGCTGTTAAGGTGGGTGTCTCTAAGTATCAGATGCTTCCCTCCACAGTGATATCCACGTGTGAGTTAATGCCTGGCAAGCCTCAGGCTGTGGGGTGGTGAAGTGTGGTTAAGACAGACAGAGAGAATATGCACAGAAGGGGGAGGAGGGCAAGGAGCTGCTGCGCCGTGGGAAGCCTGGGTCCACACTGCATGCTAAAAGCAGATTTAAGTCAAGTGCTGTTGACTCAGGTTTGGCAAAATCATTCCTGACAGCCTGTTCTGTTTTAGACATGTTTATCTTTCTGATACCGCTCTCGTTAATTTGAAGAACTTTAAAAATACCATCACTGTTTCAAAACAAAATGTTGTGGGTCTCACTTTCCTGAATTTACAGAAAAGTTTTTGGGTACATCCCTTTGCTCAAGGTTGGCTGACATGTGGTTGGAGGCAGGGTGGTGCCGGTGCCTCATGGATTACGCTTGTCTGTACCCTGAAAGACACACCGACTTTGGGTCTTTGAAAATGCCCATAGATCAGTCAACACTGTTTTCCCTGAAAGTCCTGATACAGAAAAAGAATGAAATTACAAACACTGACTGGAAAAAATGTCACACGTTATAGCCACTTTGCATCCCTTGTTAGGATAAACCCTGGGTTGGGTTTTTTTCATTTGTGAAGTTGTGTGGTAGGTGGAGCAGTGTGGGTGGCCCAGAAAAAGTAGAGGTTAGAATAAGATTTTCCATTTATTGCCCTTTGTGCATGGTTAAAAATAAGATTCATACAAATCAGAATATGTAGTGCAAGCAAAATCACTCTTAATTCTGATGACTGGTTTGCCCACATCTTTGCATCTGTCTGGTAAGTGGTATATTGGGAAATAAATGTCTCTGTTTAAATAGGAAAAGGCAGCCAGGTTTTTGCTCTGTGTGTCTACACGTGATAGCTTATCAGCATTTTCCCCTTCTGAAGGAAGAAAGGCACAACTCATACATAAACAAATTTTATCGATGGAAGGATGAAAGAAGTGATGGAATCCTTGAATCTTTTTAAAAAAGTAATTGCCTGGTTTGAAATGCTGTTTTACAACATCCATCTTCTTGGCTGATTGTTAGAAAGTTGTGTCGTGTAAACTCAAAGAACAGTAGGGAAAGGATCTCTTACTGGTGTTGCCCCAGAGATGAGAGAATGCTTGTGTCTGGATGGCGTGGTGGGGTAGGAGGGCCAGGCAGGAACACACACGCCTGCCCTGTAGTACCCTCCGTAGACACAGATGTTGAAGAGAGAGTGAACCAAGTAAAAACTCCCCTTCTTCTGGCTGCTGAGTCTACTGCAACCACAGTAGGTGATAGCATGTCAGTTTGTGGCTAGACGAAACACCAAAGAGAGGTGGCGTCAGCATTCGCAGGGAAATTTGTGTCTTCATGATCCTAGTGATGGTGCTGTCCCGTTCCTCTAACTTGAGTGGCTGTGGTATTTCCAAAGAATAAGAATGTCTGCAAGTGTTCTGAGCCTTTCAGCTTGATGTAATTTGTGAAATAGATGAGTCAAGAGGGTAGTCATTCCAGAAGCCTCTGAAAAATAAAGACTACAAAGCACATTCCTCCAAGTGTGGCAGACAGAATGGCGCAGTGGTTGAAGGAAGATGAGAGCTTTGAGAGAAAAGGACTTTGGATCAAATCTTAGCTTAGCTACCTGTTGACCTTAATCTATTTACTTAACCTCTCCTGGGCCTGGGTGTCTTTACTTGAAAACAGGAACAGGAATAGTACCTACCTTGTAGAGCAGTTCTGAGGATTCAATAAGATAACACACATGAAGCACAAAGCCAGCGCTCTGTGAAATGATGTTTGTGCTACCCTTGTTCGTGCTATTGCATCATAAGAATGTGCTGTAGAATTTCAGGCCATTTGGGGATTCCCCTCTGTGCTTGAAAATACAAATTTTGGAATTAAATGGACAGAGGATCAGCCTCTGGTTCAGTGTTTCTCAGTAAGAAGAACACAGACATTTACAGAGCAGTTTGTTCTTCAGAGGTTACTAATGCTATCTATGGGGTTGTTTTTTATTTTGCCATTAAGTTAGCACAATGTAAGCCTCTCTTTCCTTTGTAAGATTAGCACTGCATTTGGCATTTTCGGATATTTTTACCTTCTCACTATGTTTTTTATTTAAATGTAGATATTTCAGTTCTAACATCTGTACATGTTAATTGTAGTACCTGCTGGTATACATTATGAAAGAGGGAGTGCTAATGTTGCCATCAACATTATGGTTTTAAATATTTCAGGAGGGAGTGGGCAAAACTTCAGGAGCAATTAGCTTCCACGGTGGTGTATCCCTACAGATAATATTGCATCTGCTATAATGTGCTTACTGACCACACCTGTAGATAACCAGATGCTGACAGGCAAAAAACAATTCCTGATGCTTTTATTTTTATTATTTTTTGAAAATTATTTTCTGTTTAATGTAATGTATACTGGCCCATCTAGGAGTCCTTTTCCACTCATCAAAGTTTTTCATTATAAAGTAAATATATTGTATATTTCATAATATAAGCTCATAATACTGTGCATCACTTAACTTTTTTGGTTAACCTTTACAATTACATGCTAAGAGTTCAAATCAGACTCTTCCATTCAACCTTCTCCGTAGCCTCTCTGGGATGCTGTTTTCTTCATTTATCAAATTAAAAAAGAAATTATGACTGCACCTTGACTTTACCTCACCTGGGACCTGACAAGACTGATAAATGAGACCAATAAGCTAAGGTATTAAAACATGATACAGATATAAGACAGGGGTGGCTCAGTTTCATCAATTGATGTGTTTTGCTAGTTTTTTCTAAGTTTTTCTCTTCAGATTCTCCTTTCATGGTCTGTCCTACGACTCCTGTTCCAGATACAGCTTGTGACTTGTAATTTATATATTAGCATCATCCTTGAATTTTCTGTTTTTAATGTTAGGAGCCATCATTCTGGAGTAGAGACATCTCTCGGGTCAGCTCTACCAGGAAGATCCATGTTTTATTAAAATGATGCCCTGGTTTTCCAGTGTATCTAGACAGTGCTGCTTTTTCCATTTTTGTGTTGAGCGAATTGGAAAAATGTTTTTCAGGACGAGCAAATCATTCTAGGTGACTTTCAAAGTTCCTGACATTGCAGGTACAGCTTCAATCCCATCCACACACACACATACTCCCTCTTGTCTTTGCCAGCCTTATTGCACTTTGCCACTGACTGAAGTTTCTATCAAACTCATAGGTGAGAGAAGGTGATAAATTAGACTCTGCTGTGATTCCCTCCCACACCTTCATAAGGAATGACAGAGATCCGAAATGCATCCTGTTGGATATACCATGTGCCTCTTCCTGCGTAACGCCAGTTTTAACCTATCCTTCATGTGCAAATTGAGGGTACTGGGCAGACCAGGCTCACTATTCCTTTGGTTGAATAATGTAAAGCATTTGCAATGGAGATTTGCTCTAATGATGTATTTTAAGTGCATGTCCGCGTTGCTGGTTTAATGCACTCAGCCATGGAATATTTTAGAGTTTATTGTTAATGGATGAATCCTCAGGAAAACTGGAATTTTCAATAAGATTGACATTTGGAGTGAGAAATATAAATCTAATGAGAGCAATTTCAACCAATGTTTGTAATTAGAGCCGAATGGAGTAAATTGGTACATGCACACCACGAAAGGGCACAGAAGAAGGTGAAATTGCAGGCTATGCTGTGAATGAGGGATGAAGGCCGATGTATCAGTGTCAGGCCACGACACTGTGGAGTATAAATGATACTGTCACCAAGTGCTGCACAGAGCGCTGAGGGAATTCCACTCTGGTAAATTACATTACTCAGACAGACCTGAAGGCATTGTGTCGGAATGAGAGGAGGGAAGAGTAGGCTGTCAGCGCCAAGTGGGAGATATTACGGTACAACTGCTGCAGGGATGCAAGTCATTGGTTTCCATTATACCTTGCTATTGTGCACTCTCCTTTGTTAATTAGTTTACAGAGGTTACAAATGTGTACATGTGAAAGAACATCATGTCTGCTTGGGGTATGGGTTACAATTGACCATAAGGGAATAAATGTAAGTGGATTTGTATAAACTAGTCACTGTTGGATTCTCTTTCTTGTCATTCACAGCTGGGTGGTATTAGATGTTCAGTATAAGCTTGCCCTTCTTTTATGTTCTTTTTGTGAGGATCCAACATGCGTTATGAAGATTGAATCCTCACTCTGTTGGTGACGTTGTTTCTTTTCCAGCCCTGCCTTAATAAGAACATATGTGTCTTTAATCCTCTTCTATCACTAGTTTTCTCTCATCACCTTCCATCCCTAAGGGAAACAAATTGTTCTGGGGCACAACGTTTTGTTTTGTGAAAAAACTCAAAGTTAAGAACAGTTGATTCCTAGAGTGTGACTTGTGGAGAAAAACTGTTTTTTCACTTCTGTTTTCTTTTACCTGCAGTAAAGGCAGGCCACCCTTTTGGGACTGATCTGTCTTTCCATCTCTGCGAAGGAATTAGGAGAAGAAAATAAGAGCATCGACTGTTCTGTTACTTCTAGGTTAATTGAAGATGTGCTAGTTACCTTTTTCCAGTTTGACTTCAAATGTTATTTCTTGAAAAAGCCAATAACAGGTGCTCTGGAATTAATAATGGTCACTTCTTAACTAGAAAGTAAATGTCCTCTCCTGAATGGGTAGATTCTGAAACAATATCCATTCTGACTTTAAGTGTGTGTCATACTTTGTCCTTAGTGGAATAAATCTAAGAAGCATCTCTGATAATCAGTTAGCAAGGAGAATACATGGGATTCTGCAGAATGTCTCTATGAGGCTTCCAAATGACAGCCTTTCAGCAGCCTTTCTGAAGCAGGGCACAAGTAGATGGCAGTGACAATAATAATATCTGGGATTTGACTTTCATTCTTTACAAAATAATACTCTATCCATGTTAGGGTACTGTAATTTAATTCTTTTTTTTTTGTAGCCATAGTTACAGTCTTATTTTATTTATTCAATCATAAAACTTAGTAAATGGATTTGACTTTCATTCTTTACAAAATAATACTCTATCCATGTTAGGGTACTGTAATTTAATTCTTTTTTTTTTTTTGTAGCCATAGTTACAGTCTTATTTTATTTATTCAATCATAAAACTTAGTAAAGCCAACTTACTTGGAAAACCAGGTTTGGGAGTGGACAGGAGAAATCTTGGTTAAGCATAAGATGGTTGACATTTCTATTTCATGCAGGGTACCTTCACCTTAAAAGGTGTTTTTGTTGATGATTCTAAAATAACATGCAAGTGTAAAAGGCATCACATAAAATGTCATAGTGCCATGTGCTATCCTTTCTATACTATAACCATAGCTTATAGAAAGCTATGCTTATAGATTTTGCTTCATTCACTAAAGCCATGCAAAAAGTCAGGAACTCTTGGCTATATGGGATATGAGAGTCTCTCCCTGAATAAACTCACTAGAATTTTTTCCCTTCTTTATTATGTTCACTTTCATGTTAGTATGTGCCTTGTATCTTATGTTCTTTTCATCCATGACATTGATTGGGAAATCACACGTGTTTTGTTTGCCACAACACTGCACATGCAACTTCTTTTGATGTTGCCTGCTATCAAACTACATATTTAATTTTTTCTGAATTAAATCCTGGTGGAAGGGATTTAACAGCATCTAAAATGGAACTCGTTTAGATTCTCTTCTTTTCTGTAGAGGTTTCTTTGTTCCTGCCTACCTACCCATGTCTGACTATATTCTCTTCTTTCTCTTACATTAAAATTGGAAAGGGAGAAAGGGGGAGCTCCTTAGGAGACATAGGTCTGTGGAGAATTGTGAGTACTCATTCAGAAGCTATTCTTAGTTCTGACAAATATAATGAACCTGAGCTGTAAGTTCTACTGAATCTCCCATTAATGATCCTGCCATCATCACTACCTTCTTCACCTGATTATGTTTTCCCCAAAGACTACTGGTATTTTTCCCTACTATTCTGAATGGAGTACCTTCCAAGTAAAGCACATCTTGAAAGGAATTGAGTCCTGTTACGGTAATAGTTTACTGGATGATTCTTAATTGTCCTATTAAGTGCTTCTCTTTTGCATTACGACTGCTGTGTAGAAGAAACTTTTCTATAGACCTTGATTTACTTGTCAGAAGTCAACCCATTAACGTTAGCACCTCACTTACATGAGCATTATGGTGTTTCCAACTGACAGCGGCTGCCACACTGCCGTGTTCCCGTGTTCCCAGTGCTGCAGAAAGAGAGACTTTTGTTCTGGCTTGATGAGGGAAAAAATGCAAACAACAACACCAGCTCTACCACCAGAGATCCTACAAAGACATGTTCAAATGAACAATAAGGTCGTTTGTTCACGTATGACATAAGGATATAAGAATTCAAACAATAAGACCTCTTGTGAAATGTGGCAAAATATGCACCACAGACGTTGTGAAGTTCTCTTATAGAAGGCGATTTTTATATGGGCTTCAAAAACCCATTAACTTATAAACCACCCTTTAAAAAAAGAAAAGAAAATCGCTTGTCTAGCTATAACATTAAAGCAATTTCTGTTCTAAGAAAAGCTAAAATGCTTTCATTTATATAAAGTACATGCACTGTAATTTATAAAAATCACAGTACGCTATTAGGAAATGCAGCACCTCTTTCTTCCACCTGAAATGGGAAATCCATCCGTTTTATCAAGGCTCTTTTTTCTTTGAATAATATTTATTTCTTCAAAACGAAGAAAAAATCCTTTAAATCACTTAGATTCAAGATGAAGTTTTAAGGCTTGATAATAATTCTCTAAATCCTTCTGACAGTGGTGGAGCATGAGGAGGGAATAATCCTGCTTTGAAGGGAAATTTTAATTGAATTTACTATCCTGTGAGCCCTATCTTATTTTGCTTTGAGCCTTTAAGGAAGGCTTGGTATATTTGCAAACCTCAGCAGGGCTATGGGCAGAAAAATGCAGAGATTTCCTTGTCGGCTTACGTCAGAACCTCTGGCAATACCCCAAAATTGTTCCGATTTTTGATGTTTGAAATATGACCTTCCAGGAAAGGTAGGGAAGGAAACACATGTTAACTGGCCAGAGGTGCTTCGTGGAGCTGACTTAGTATTACACTCTAAAGATTTTCAAGTATTTGCAGATGGATATATACAGCATCCTTGCAGAATCCTCTTAATTGAAGAAATGTTTCATCTCTGTCTCTGTTGACAGAAAAGATCGCCTACTGTTAATTGCTTTCCTTAAGTGTCTGATAATATGCCAGGAATGAGAGCATTCTGTGTTAGGTCATCTTTAATTATGCATGTACCACCTGTCAGCTCTAAATCAGTACCAGATTAGATTCTAGGGGAGTCAGTGTGGGGAGGGTCTGGGGGAAGCTGAGGTGATCTCTTTTAGAAACAACAAAAATAGACAGTAGTAAACATGCCTTATAACCTGCGGCTTTTTAAAGGAACCTCACCTTCATTGTTCTTGAGCAGGAATAAGCCACTGGTACATCTGAAAAGCATTTGAAATCGTGCCCGAGTGAGACAAATGACGGTGGAGATAGATGACTGCGGGGGAGGACGGGAGGACGGGAGGACGGGAGCGCCTCCTCTCTCAGGACCATCTGTTGCATTTCCTTCTTGCTCCTTCTCATCATTGTAAAGGAGCCAGGGAGAAGCTCAGAAACATTTGTATAAGCTGTGTGAGGACAGGAAATATGTTAACGATGTTAGATTTCGTACATTTCAGGGGTTTTTTCAGTAGTCAGTTGGCTTTTTTTAGGAGGATAAGTGTGGGTTGGAAATCATGCTTGTTACCCTCTGTCAGCTTTTGGTAGTTTTATTCTCACTTTTCAGGGTTGTTTGGGACTTTCTGGTGGGATGTTTAGGGTTCTTTACTGAAGGTTCTGTTCTCTATTCTTCTATCCTTTGACAGGATGGATTTGTGAGAGGTGTTTTTCTTTGTTCACCTGTCAGTGGTTTAAAGAAAGCCTTGAGTAATTGTGCCCTTTTCACAGATGGGGTTGGATGACTGAGAGGCTAAAGGCAGAAAAGAAACAGGTAGAAGGAAGTAACAGGTGTGTGAGTTGTCACATGCAGGTGGGGGATTCTTAGACTGATACCTGCAAAGGTGAGGCTCTAAGCCTTTCTGCTCTCCAGCCTGAGAAAACTGCCTCAATAAGAGTTTGTGAATAAATAGCCTTAGAAACCATCTGGAAACCCTGAAATGCCCTATTTCAAACACTGCTGGCTAGAGGCTTGAAAAGAAAAGCAGGTCAGCTGATTAAGGTGAAGACCTCTGACCTCTGTGCAGTTCCACTGGAACACCACTGCCCAGCATGTGGCTCTGAACAAACCCTTGGCTACCTCTTGATACTTGGGGTTCCATTTGCCTTCCTGGCCTAGTCCAACAGTTTACTGAAGTAGAGAGGTGATCTCTGAAAAGAAGAGCAGGCTCAAGAAATACTTATTACAGTAACACTGTCAGTGCTTTGGCTATGGAATGCTCACTTTATACTTAAACAAGTGTTAAATGAAGAGCTTTCAACTCCATATAACGGATACTTCTTAAAACAGGAGAACATAATATATCCCAAGTCTTGACAGAAAAGAACATCTGAAAGTAAAGCTAAGTAGAGAAAAGCTGAAAAAGGAAATTGAAAAGAGGAGAATCAGGGTAGAAAAGGCAGTGTTCTCTCATGCCAGCTTATCTTTGCAAAATCTTTTCCATCTACCTGGAAAGGTTTTCCACACTCTTCACCTGGTTAATTCTTACTTTGAGTTATTGTTCAAGTGTCAACTCCTCCAAGAAGCTTTTTTTGCTTCTTTCCAGCAAAAGTTGCTGTCCCTTCCTGTGATCCCACAGCACAGAGCCCACCTCCTGCACGGCATCTGCCATGTTTTACTGCAGGTGTTTTTTTCTTATCTTTCTCCCCCACAAAATGGCTGCAGAAAAGGCTAACATTATCCTGATTGTGACAGTAAAGGTCTTGTGTCCAGAGAAAGAGTGGTAATGATTTCATTGGACTCTGCAGTACCAAGTCCATGTCAAGGGTATTGTAACAGTACATTTGAGGAGAGAAATAGACAGACTTGAGTGCTTCATGAACTCCGTCAGGAATGGGGAGGGAACCAGAGAGTGTCTTATAACCAGTGGCTGAAGGAAGAAAAGAAGGTTGGGCCGGAGAAGAGAAAGTGAAGGGGAGACACAATAGCTGTATTTAGGTAACTGAAAGACTGTGTTATTCGGGCAAAAGCAGAACCAAGTGATAGAAGTTATAGGGAAAGAGATGTGGGCTCAGAACAAGAATTTTCTTGTATATAGAGCTAGCCCACAGTGGAACCAGTGGCTTCATTTGATAACAATGAAGCCCCTGTTTTTAGAATGAGAGTCATTATCTTTTAGGGCCATGCTTGGGAGCTGTTATAGACAAGATTGCTGTACAGTGTGGGAGCACAAACCAGGTAACTCTAACGTTTATAAGACTCAGAGTCCCCATTCCAGGCAGAATCACAGTCAGGATGACAGTGGGTCATCGTCCCCAACATCCATGTGGTGCCTGATAGGTCTGGTACTCAGCACTCATCTGGCCACAAGCTGCAGGCTGAAGCTGGGCATGGGGTGGAAGGAAGGGAGCCAGCTGCTTCCTTGAAGGCAGAACAGCAAAACAGAAGCAGCGCTGGGTTGAGTCCCAGCTCCCGTGCTTCCTGGCCTCTTGCTAGCTGTGTGCCTGTGGGTGGCTCCCTCAAAGCCTTGAAGCCTGCAATTTTTGCCATGCAAAGTGGAAATAGTATTGTTCACTTCACAGGGTTGCTGTGAGGTTTCAGGAATATAAAGGAGTACTTCGTGGATGGCAGTGTGCTGTCCATAGGTAGGTGCTTGTCCAGACCCCCACCTCCACCACTGACAACCTCTGAGCTCAGATTCATCACCAGTACCTTTCCTCCTTTGCATGGTTGCCACAAGGTGGATGATTAAATAAAATGTCACATGTAAAAGCCTCCATCCAGCACAGTGCCTGCCACAGAGCCAGTTATCATGATCATTCACCTCGTGTCACCATCTGGAGCTGAGGAGGCTTGTAGAGAGGTGTCCTCTCTCACCCACCTCTGCTAGCGAAGTTTTCAGAAGGTTCTGTTTTACCTGCCCCCAAGGCCTGACCTCATGCCCATATCCCTCGCCTGCCACTCTGTCATCTCAGCATGGAGCCGCCTTCTCCACTTTTTCTCTTTTTTCTTGTTCCTTCCTCTTCTATTTCCAACCTTCCTAATACTCTTTTCTCCTTTATCTCCAGCTAATTCCCCTATCTGCCTTCTTTTCTGCATTCTGTATAGGATTGTTCAGATGAGCACAAAGTTTAAAATAATATTCTCAGTAACATTCTTGTTCAGAACAAGAGGTTTTATGTAGCTTTTCGGAGAGAAGGAGGTGAACCCTTTTTCATTTTCCTCTGAACTCATTTAAAGTTCTTTTTTTCTATGCTAACGTTTTCCCGTTCTCTCATCCCTTGGGCTTGTAGTCATTAACTTGCCAGACACACAGCAACTGATTGTCTTCATGACGTTGCTGGAGTTGAGAGTGTCATTCACAGGGAACTTAACCCATATATTAACTCAGACATAGCAAATTGCTAAATACGTGCCTTTAAATAAAGAGCTTCAGAATGCCAATTTGATTCTCTTGTTCACATTCTCTCTCATTGAAAGGGGGTTGCTGAAACAGGGAAAGCAATGGGCAGGGGAGGGGAAGTTTCAACCATTTTACTGAGTCAGAAATTGGAACGCTGCCATGCAGATACAGACATCTCATCCATCCCACCATCCTTCAGGAAACAGGTCCTGTCTGAGACCCAAAACAAGGTCCTGGGGCAGACACCAAAGGGAATGATAGGCTCCTGCCTTCAGGCTTTCTCCCATCCTAGTCTGCTCCTTGCACATTAGGAACTGTGTATTCCCAGCAATCCTCATGAGATCTAGTTCAGTAAATGCTGGAGTAACAGCAAAAGCAGAGAGGTAGAGGGGAGGAAGGAAGGAAAAATACTCAAAGGAAGAGAGAAAATTGTATTATATATAGTGCCAGGGGCATGAATTGGTACATGCTCTAAGTGTGATTTAATGAATGCAGTGTGGATCCAGAGGAGCATCACTACACGTGGAAATTTGCATCTAGGGGAGGCGATGATAATTATTCCCGTCTATGTAGGAGTCAAAATGGAAGCTACACATTCTCCAGGTGCATCCCCTAGAACACACATTACTCCCGTTTTTTCTCCCACTAAGCTCTGTTGCTTTTTATTTAGCAGAAAAATATAACTTTACCACTCCAGACATTTCTAATTTTGAAATCAAACTGAATTTGTTCCTCTCCAAGGAAAGAAAGAGAACGATCTATTTCTCCTCTCTCTTAAGAAGCATGTGTTTCCTTGGGAGCCACTGACCTGGTGGAAGGAGTGTGGTCCTTAGTTCTTAGGTCAGCTCATGACTCAGCGTGCACATGGGAGGGGTGGGAAGAGAAACACCTGCCTTGTGCACACCCAGTTTGTCCTGATGAGATGTGCACAAAAGCACTTTGAAAATGATAAGGACTTTTATTGTGAAATATAAAGATGTTAGCTTCATTTTTCATCATGTATTTATTTGTTTCTAAAATCGTTGGATAACACTTCAGGTCATTTGCTGTCTGCGATTTAGTGAACTGCCAAATACCATTTAAAAGAAACTTTCAGCATCTTTAAAAGAAAAGTAATTTTCTTTTTTACCAGAAAATGTTCTGGATCTTTGTCTTGTTCACAAATACACATTTGATATTTTTTTCATAAACTGATACAAAGATATTTGGGCTTTTAATTTTCAGTTTCCACAACACATTGTTTCTGTCTTTAGTTCCTGCCACACTGCCTATGCAGGGATGTATAAAGCCCAGTCCCCACCCTCAGATTTCACCATCTTGCTGAGGACCTAAGACATATACAGGCAGCTGTGACATACATAGCAGGTGGCAGATTTCAGTTTATTTGATAGATAGAGCTGGGGGAGTAAGGGCATAACTGTGGAGGTAACTATCCTTTTAATCGGGACAAGGAGAAAAGAAAAAGCAAGATCCATTTGGGACTTCTACCACTGTCTTATCATATCTTTGCATTTGTCTTATCCCTCTTATTATATCACAGAATCCTTGAGGACAGGGACTTCCTGATTCATCACTATTATATTCTGTGTTACCTGAAATGAGCTTAGAAAATAGTGGGTCTTAGTAAATCGTTGCTTGAAGAAATATGTTCCGTACCATGCTATGCTTAATTCCAATCTCAAAATTAGTACTACAATTTTTTAAAAGGCTCTGAACTTGATTCAATACCTAAATGGGATTTTGGATACTTTCAGGAATAAGTATTTTTTAACTCTGGGAATAAAAACAAAGAAATGCTGACTCCAGTTCTAGAACATAGTCAGAATAAGTACAGTGATTTTATTTATGCTTTGGGCGTGAACTAAATATAGACGGATTTCAAAGAACCAAAAAAATATTTGTTATATTCTCTGATATATCCCTAATGCCTAGAATGGTGCCTGACATGTACCTGCTTAATAAATATTTCTTGAATGAATGAATTCAGTAAACATTCACTGAGCATCTATAATGTGTCAAGTCCTATGATAGACTCTTGGGGCTTCAATGATACATAAAGGGTTTGCCGCAGGAACCCAATAATCTAATGGGAAAGATAAACACTAAAGCTAACAATTTTTATACAATGTGGAAAAGCAGTGGTTAAGATGTGCATTTCTGTTGTCTATTTCTGTTTTCTATCACTGAAGTGTTGTTGTTATCATCACCTTGAAACAAAAAGTATCAGGGCTGGCTGGTTGGCATAGTTGGTGAGCACAGTTGGTTAGAATACAGCCTTATAACCCCAAGGTCATGGGTTTGGATCCCCAAACCTGCCAGCCACCAAAAAAAGAAAAAAAAAGAAGGATCAGTTTTGTCACTTGTTCTTTTTGTTTTACCAACCTCAAGTTTCCTAAGTGGTAGAGGCTCATGATAAGCTCCAAGACATAGTCCATGGTAAATGTTGCATAGAAAATAAAAGCTCACATCAGACACCCAGGTCAAAGGCAGTTGCCATGGAAGAACAGATGTTGCTGGTTTGAAATTGTCCTTTCCAGCATGTTTCCTAGTCCAATTTCCTTTGTGGCTTCTCTTCTCTCTTCCTTCTTAAAGGTTGGTGTTTCATAGCTAGCTGCAGAGTTTCAGCTCCCACTGATGTGCTGAGGACTTGTCTATGTCTTATCTCCGGACTCAATTTCTCTCCAGTGCTTTATACCAAACTGCCTACTGGACATTCCTTAGGGATTTCACATTCAACCTGTCCAGACTGGAACTTGTTTCACCCTTCCATTCCCATTCCCCCTGTCAGGAAGAATCCCTCCATATCCACTCTTCAGACAAGCCCAGGAGCCATCGTCCCCTCCATGCTCCACAGCCAGGTTATCTCCAAACCCATCAGTACTACTTTAACCTCTTGGATCCATGTCTCCTCTGTGGTCCATAGCTTCAGTCCACACCATCTGACTCTGTTGTCTCCAGCCCTTTCTTCCTCTAATCTGTTGTCCACAAAGAAGCCAGTGTAATCTTTCTAAAATACAAATATGAACTGATATATTCTAAACTCCTTAACATGGCTTACAGCCTCTTGTAACCTACTCTGTATCTCCAGTTTCATCTCCTCATGCTCCATCTTCATTTCTGTGTTCTGAAGACCTGGCATTGCCTGGGCTCGATGTGTGTTTGCTGAATGAACTTAGAAACCCAAAGCCAGAGAGGACAAAGGGCATGTAAATGGGAATCTATGTGATGTGTTCAAGAGAGGAGACCAGTGGCTCAGATGAAGGATTGAGACTGGGGAGTAGGAGATATAGCTGGACACACAGACACACAACACACCCTGCCCTTTGGCCATAGCGAGCTCTCTGAGGTTTCTCTGCGTACCCTGTGGTTTCACAGCTTCATGCCCTTGCCGCTCTCTTGGGCCTCTCTTTCCCCTTCCACCTCCTCCACCTGGCACACCTGGCAGGCCACCTCTGTGAGGTCTCCCCTAACCTAACGCCACTCCTGACAGTCTTTCAAGCCTGAAAGTATAATGATTTAGCCACTAACCTTATATATACATAAGCTAGGTTTGCTAAGCCCCTCATTCTGTACTGAAATGTATAAGCCCCATTAATGCAGAAATAGTCGTTGTATTCTCTGACATCTCCCCAGTGTGTCCCCACTGTGACCACAGCTCATGCACGGTCTGTTATCACACTCCATTGAGAGGATTTGTGTGTGTCTGTTGTCCCCCTGGACTGGAGGATGGGGCCTGTCTACGTGTAGTGCCTCCCACCATTTGAAACAGTGTCTGGCACACAGCAAAGGAAGCTCAGTGGAGGTTAGACTGAATGAATGAAGCACCAGTCAGCGCACCAACGGCGTTCCTGTTTCATAGTGAGCTTCAGCTCTGCAGTCTGGCACACAGCAAAGGAAGCTCAGTGGAGGTTAGACTGAATGAAGCACCAGTCAGCGCACCAACGGCGTTCCTGTTTCATAGTGAGCTTCAGCTCTGCCTTCTCCCTGCCGATGCTGTGCCAGTCCTCACCACCTATGCTCCACTCCTCTGCAGCCTCTCATGCCCTCCCTCGCTACCACCCTTGCCACCCCCTGGAATGGTCACGCGCTACCTCACTCCTGCCCTCCTTGCATTGGTCTCTCCTGCCTCCACACACCACTCCATGTGCCAGCCTTGGTTTGATCTGTCTTAAACGTCACTTTGATCACATCACGTGCATTCAGGATCTTCTGCAGCACCTCATTACTTACAGGACAGCATACAAACTCGGCACCCTGGCATTCAAGCCCCTCCACTGTCTTGCTCTAACCTGCTTTCCAGCCTCACCTGACACCTCCCAGCAGCCAAGCTCAATTCCACATTCCACATTCCTGGAACAACCCTCCTCTCCCCCACTTGTCAAAATCTTCCTTGTTTTTTACCGTCAGATCAAATGCTACTCTCACTCTCAATTCCAAAGTTACCATCGCAGCCAAAAGTGATTTTTCTCTCTGCACTATTATAACACTTGGTTTGTACCATGCATGTCTTCCCTATTACATGTTGCTTTTATTGTAATTATGAACTATGCAAGTGCCTACTCTCCTCAGGATGTGGCACTATGCAGAGTCACCCACCCTTTCTATAATTCTCACCCCAACCTGCAAGGTAAATGCCATTATCACTGACATTCGTGGTCTGCCCAAGGTCACACAGCTAGTGAGGGTGGAGCTAGGCTGCAAGCCCTGGTTTGCGTCACTGCACCGCCCACTCTAGTATCCTAGTCTAGTCTAGTCTACTGGACTAGTCTATTCTCTCACTCCTAGATTGCTAAGTTGTCCTAACTATTCTTACCTGGAATCTACCTTACTCTGTGCTACCAAAATAATCCTCATAATATCAGCTTGGTCACTTTGTAGCATTTGGTTTCCACTCACATGGCTGATTTTCAGGGCCCTTGGCTTTGCATCATCACCCCCAACCCCAAATCACGTGTCCAGCTATATCTTCTACTTCCCCCCAATTTAATTCCTGTGAGCCACTAGTCTCCTCCAGGACATACCACATAGATTCCTGTGTGATTTCTTTTTGTCATGAGGTTTGGTTTTCCACATAAATGGCCTTCCTTCTCTCCACCTCTGGGTTTATTGTTTTATTCAGTAAGCTCATGTTGAGCCTGGCTATAAACCAGGCACTGTGCTAGGAAAATGAGACATGCTCTGCCCTTGGGGAGCTTCTAGTTTACTGGAGTTCATAGACACAAAAGCAGACAGCACACAGAAATGCAATGAAAGAGAAACAGAGTTGTTTGGGAAACTGTCGCATTCTACCCATTCTTTACTATCTGCCCAAATCTGTTTTTTGTCCAAATTAATTTTTCCCCTTTATAAGTCCTTATAATTCTAGTTATCCCGCATCATGCATTTTGACGTTTAACCACATACTGCCTTACATTGTTATTTAAATGTTTCCCACACATGTGTCTTGCTTCCACAGGTGGATTTTAAGTGGCTTGAAACAAGGTCTGTATGCCTTCTATGTTTTATACTAGCTTTAATGGCTAGCATTTGCTGTGCAAAAAATACTTCCAAACTTAGTGGCTTTAAACAACAAACATTTATTATTTCTCACAATACTGTGAGTTGGCTGGGCAGTTCTGGTTTGGACTAGCTTGACTGAGGTTGAATGATCTAGAATAGAAGTACGTGAAATATAGCCCACAGACCTGCCATCAGTTTTTGTGAATCAGGTTTTATTGGACCATAGCCACAGTCGTGTTGTCTGTGGCTGCTTTTGCACTTCAACAGCAGAGCTGAGTAGTTGCAATAAAAATGCTCATTTGGCCCACAAGCCTAAAATATTCACTGTCTGGTCCTTTAAGAAAAAATTTGTGGACCACTATTCTAGGATGGTTGGTTTGGGGAAGGCTTACGTGGGATGTCTCATCTCTGCTCTACATAATCTCTCATGTAGAATTCAGTAGGCTAGCCAGGCATTCTTTATGTGGTGGTATTATGATTCCAAAAGGAGTGGGAAGGGGTATGCCCCAATATGCCAGCATTTTTCAAGTGCCTGCTTGCATCACATTTTCTGTTATCCCTTTGGTAAAAGCAAGTCCGATGGCCAAGGCCAGAATCAGTGTTGGAGGGACTGCCCAAGAGACTGCATTAAAGGAGGGAATTATTGCAGCCATTTGGAAAGCAGTCTACCATACCAGCCCATTCTTCCCCAGACGTCAGTTCCCTCACCTCTGTCTCCCGGGCCCAGCATCAAGCACATGGTAGATACTCAATCCATGCTTATTGAATTGAATGTAAAACATAAATTGAATTTTTGGACGAATGGAGTACAACAAATAGTTGTGTAACTATGATGTGCCAGGAACTGCCATAGGCCCTGGACTACAGAGATGAACAGACCATGCAGTTCCTGTCCTCAAGGGGCATGCAGCCAAGCATCAGTGCTTGTGTCCTTTCTCTCTAGTTGTACAATGCCATTTCTCTCTAGGATTCCCATTAAGGATCTTTAGCATTTAACAATGACTCTTCCATCCAGTTGTGATTCCCTTTCTATCCTCACTACCCACCCATTATCTGGACTTTCCAACCCTGCACAAGGCCTGCATTAGGATGCCCCTGCTCCAGCCTCTTCTTCACCAAACCCTTGCACATCACCAGACAGCTCATCTCCTCATGCCTCACTTCCATCAGGCTGCTCCCTGATCAAAAACCTTACCCATCCACCAAATTGAGCCCAGACTCTAATATCCTAGAGCAAGCACCCCAACATGATCCCTGAGCACTTCCTTGTCTTCTGCCTCCCATTCTCTGAATATACACTGTGTATCCTTATGTCCATGCCTTCCTGGTGCTCTGTGTGTAGAGCATTTCCCCTTCCCACAAGTGCCTGTTGAGATACCACCCATCTGTCAAGGCCAGGCCCAGATGCCACCTGCTCTATGCTGCTTCCCTGGTTGCCCCTATGGAAAGTGATTTCCTCTTCTGCATTCCTAGGGTGCTGACTTTGGAATGCAACTCATATCGCCTATTATTTGGCATTTGAGTATCCTGACTTATCCACTTTACGTATTGTACTCTGCTTGAAATTAGGGACCAGGTCTTATTCATTTTCATTTCTTTTCAATCTCTTGCACCTTGTTTTACAAATAACTGAATAACTGATATTTGCATAGCACTTTCACCATTTCCAAACTCTCTTTTGCCATATTTCTAAAAGGCTGAGGATTTAAATATATTGTTTTATGTATCACTAAGAGAGAAAAATACCCAGTAAAATAGAATAAGCTATCAATTATAAGATATATCCTAATTTCTGACATATTATCAGGAGGGAAAATGTACATCCTAGAATCAGGGAAATATGGGATGTTAAATCCAATTTGGATAGATATAGGTATCCAACTAGATATTTATAAAACACCTAAAGGTGCCACGCATTAGAATCTCACAGCAGCCTTAAAAAAGAGGTAAAGTGGGGAGCATCACTCCCATTTTATAGAGGAAAAAGTTTAACTTCAAAGAAGCTACAATTCAAAGTGAAACAAATAGAAATAAGAGAGCCAAAGCTTATGCCCCAAAACTTATGGTTGGGACATAGCTGCCTTCCTAAAACCACCTGTGGATATCGAAACACTTAAGTGAGCTCTAGGTCTAATTATCAACATGTACCTTTTCCCTCTGTTTTCATGGCGTTATCTACCCAAAATTATGGGCATATCAGTTGGCCTTTCAGTTTGTTTTCCCAGCTGTCTTGTTTTGTCATGTTACCCCATGTTACTTGACATAACATAATGTAATGTGATGTGATATTTCATACTGCTTAGGAAAAATTAGAATGATTGTTGGATGCTTTGATTTTTCTTGGCTAGTAATTAGCAGGCAGAATCTCTAACACACACGCAAAGGAGTTTCTCAACCATCATTAGCCTTAAAATAGTAGAAGGCTTTCCAAACCCAACACTATACTTAATTAATTACTTCATCTGAATACTTGCTTTTGGATTTTAAGAAACACTCTCTGGAATATACAGTTAGCAGACCAAGCTTTTTTTATATAGGTAAGTTTAGATATTTGTTACTTTAGAAGGAATTGGTATGTGCACATTTTGACTTATGTAAATATCAAGCTGATTTTTAAGAACAGGTACACTAAACACAGTTTTCCATATATATCTGGGTCTATTTCCATTTTATTCAAATTGCTAGGTAAAAGAAGAAAAACACACATGGAAAAGTCTCCCCAGATCAACAGGAATGGAATGTGTTTATGTCTTGGCAGAGTCAGTTCAGCCTTTCATTCATCTAAGGAAGACGTGTTGAAATCCCCCACCATTCTCTGGATTACTCAGACTTTGAGCAGCTTTCAATTGCTGGTCACTACACTTTAAAAAAAGGAAAAACAGTTGGAGAGAGGGAAGAGTCGGGAAGACTAGCCAAATGATACAAAATAAGATCTGTGAAGGAAAATTAAGGAGAATGAGGTTGTTTAGCTTGGAGAAGAAAAAGTGAAGATAATTTCTGACTCCAAATACATAAGGGTTCTTTGGTAAAGAAAATATCAGTTCAGCTGTATCCTATGACCACTAAGCACAAAACAAGAGGAAATCGACGAGTGTTTGTGTTGGACATATTACATGATGACAAAGTTCTAGAAGTGGTAGATCTTTAAGATTCAGTTGCCTAAAGTCAATAGGAGACCAAATGAGAAAATCTCCTCCTATGGCTTTTTTAGCACTGTGATGGAGTTAATCACCTACTTTCATAACTACCCAAACAACTTTTGGATCTTGATTATCAGATATGTTTTATAGCTTGTACCACTGGCTGCTATGACATGGGCAAATTTGAAGCTACGGTATAAAAGACCTCATGAGAACGTGGCTAATTTAAGATTACACAGTCTTCAAGTCCTTATAGAATATAGGTGTCCTAGCCCTTCTGTCCTACAGGTCATGTGAATAAACATGCCACACATGTTCCACATCGCATCTTAAAGACTTTTGGGCACTTGGCCTTTTCAAGAATGTTGCCCTGAAAATATCTCCTTTCTCCGCTGCATGATCAGTTTCACCCTCTGTAATGAATTTTTCCCATTGGCATATAAAATCTTTAATGCCCAATGAAAAACCTTTATTTATTTTTGGGCGGGGGACAGGGGGAGCTGACCAGTATGGGTATCCAAACCTTGACCTTGGTGTTACAAGTAGGCTGTTCTCTAACCAACTGAGCTAACCTGCCAGCCCCTGAGAAAACTTTCTTATGCCACACCCTCATCTAGCATCTACCCCACTTTATTGCGCCCTTTCACACAAACACCTTGAAATTCTTGTCTGTCGGTATTACCTCTATTCCTTCATTTCCCGCTCTTCTCAATACATTCCACTAAAGCTTCTGACCCCATCACTCCGCCAAAACTCATATCAAAGTTACCAGTGACCACCGTGTTGCCTCATCTTCCTCTGCTTCTCAACAGCATCCAACACAGTCAGTCCATCTCTTCCTGAAACCCACTATTCTTTGGGCTGTGTGACAGCCCCTCTCCTGGACTTTTTTCCTTCTCAGTCACCACTGCTGATGACTCCTCTGCTCAGTTTCTGAATTGATGTGCCCTGGGGCTTGACCCAGGACCTCACCTTTTCTCTCTGCACTTTCACTTATCTCATCTCCTTCCAAACCTTCATGGCACTAACCCCCCAATTTATATCTTCAGCCCTGATCTCTACCCTGAACATCAGGCTTATATATCCACTGTTACTTAACATGCCCACTTGGATATCTGATAATCATTTCAAACTTAACATCCAAAACAGAATTCTTAATTTCTCCCAGACCCCACCCCACACATACATTGGAAACTGTCTATCCCCCAGTTGTCCCCATCTCAGTAAATGGCACCACCAGCCATTAGCCAGAGATCCTGCGCCTCACCTTTCACATCCAAACCATTAACAGCTCCTATTGTTTTTACACCCAATCAGATTTCAAGTCATTTCACTTCTCTCTATCTCCTCTGCTACCTCTCTAAGCCAAGTCACTTTAATTTCTCACCTAAACTACTATATTAGCCTCCTACCTGGATCTCTGCTTTCATTTTTACCTCCCTACAATTCATTCACTACACATTAGCTAGAATAAGCTTTTCAAAAACAGCAATCAGATGTTACTCCCCTCCCTTCTAAAACTTTATAATGAGGACCTCCTCTTCTTGCAGTATAACAGCCTGATACTCTGAGAGCTATCTCTGTTGCATTTTAGAGCTCCTAGAAAGTAATGGAAACTTCTAAAGAAAAAAATACAACTAGCTGGATGCAGGTATGTCAGCAGTAAACACACATGAAAAGGCAGAATTGCCCATAACTTGTGTTTGTGTGTGATGGTTGCATGGGGGTAGAAATGGGAGCAGTACTGCAACTCCCAGATTAAGCCTTAGATTCTAGAAGGGAGATAAAAAGGCCCTAGGATGGTAGTACCATTTAACTCCAGCTGAAGCAAATGTAACTTAGGCATCTAATTTTTTTTCACAGATAAAGATCTTTTGATCCCTCAAAGATCATTAAACAAGAAAATAAACTACCATGAGTGAAAATCAGCAAAAGCAACAAATAATATATTGATAACCCCTTCCCCACCAAGGACTTTAGATGTATGAATTATTAGATTAAAAAATTAGACTACCTCTATATAAAAAAAATTAAGTTAAAGATAGAATACAAACATGAGCAAGCAACAATAGGCTATCAAAGTCACCAGACACTTCTGAAAAAGAACCAAAGAAAACTTTTCGTGATAAAGAAGAATAATTGATGATCAAAAAATTTAGTGGATACATTTATTTGTAATGGATGAATTAGTGAACTGGAAAATATAATAAAAGCAGTTTTATACAGTGGAGCACAAATAGACAAGGAGATAGAAGAGAGGTTAATAAATACAGAGGGCAGAATAAGAAAGCCTAACATAAGCCTATTCAGAGTCTCAAAGGGAACAAAGACATGCATAATGGAGGTAAGATGATATTTGACGAGATTATGGCTGAGAATTTTCTCAACAAATATTGCAGTTGAGCAATATTGATCCACAGACATAGGAAGCATTGTATACTAAGCAGACAAGTAAAAAGGCATTTGCAACCTTTCATCCTGTACTAAGACTACAGATCACTGAAGATAGAGTTCTCTTAAAAGGAGCCATACAGAAAACACAGATCATATCCCCAAAAGAACAATAATTAGAGTGATAGCAGAATTCCCAATAGCAACCACTGAAGCCAGGAGACAGAGAAATATTTCTAAAGTTCTGACAGAAAATAATTTTCAACCTAAAATTATGTACTCAACAAAAACGACATTCAAAGATGAGAGTGAGATATTGTTTTCAGAAAAACAAAACATAAGAGCATTTGCCACCAGCAAACACACTGAAGGAACTTTAAAGAATATCCTTCAGAAAAAAGGAAAGGGATAGCAAAAGAAATTTCTGAAAAACAGGAAGAAATGGTAAGCAAAGAAATTGGTAAACATGTAGGTAAACTAAACAAATACTATTGGCTTAAAATAATATCTAATATAGGAATTTTTAAAACATAAACTAAAATACTGGGTAAAACTGCATATATATGTGGAAGAAAATAATCAGAGTTTGCATACCAAGGTCCTTTTATTGTTCTGAAGGGGCTAAAATACTAATTTTAGTTTTCAAGGGTAACTACTAAAAGAATGGAAATAGTACAGAACTTCCAAGCCAGATTTTTAAAAGTCGAGAAAGGAAAAAGCATTAAAAAACAGGAGAAATAAAAAGCAAAAGTAAGATTATAGAAACAAATACAAAAATATTAGCACTCACAATACATGTAAATGGCCAAAACTTTCTGGCTCAAAGACAGATACAGTGAGATTAAGATTTTTTTTTAATAGTAATAATACCAACTCAGCTATACAGTGTTTAGAGAAAAGACACCTCTAACACAGAAAGACAAAAAATGATCAAAAGTAAAGGGATGGAAAAACATATTCCAGCAAATACTAATAAAAGTAAGCTAGGGTAGCTTTTTTGATATCAATCAAAATAGACTTTAAGACAGAAAGCATTATTAGGGATAGAGAGAGCACTACATATTGATTAAAGTTTTAGTTCATTGGAAAGGTATAACATTTCTAAAATAGCATCAAAATATGTAAAACAAAAATTGATAAAACTATTGGGGAATTTCACTTGTTTCTCCATGTTATTGCTTGGTTAATAACAACAAATAATTAGTGAAGGTATATAAAATTTAAGCAGCACAACTAAATAGCTTGATTCATGGACATAAGTAGTCTTGCACCAAACAACTAGAATATATATATTCTTCACATGGAAGAGTTATAAAAATTGTCCCATACTAAGCTACAAAACAAGTCTCAAGAGATTTCCAAGAATCACTATAATAATGACCACATTGTCTGATCATAATACAATTAAATTAGAATTCAGTAACTATAAGATAAACCCCCCAAAATTCCCCTTATATGTGGAAATTTTAAAACATTTCTAAATAACTCATTGATAAAGATATTGTAATGGAAATTTTTAAATACTTAGAATTGAATGATAATGAAAATATTACATATCAAAACTTGTGGGATGCCGTGAAAGTTGTACTTAGAGGAAAAATTGTAGTCTGAAGTGCTTTTACTAGAAAAGATAAAAGTAAAAATTAGTAAGCTAACTTTGAGAGGGTAAAAAATATAAATGAAGGGGAAAGGAAGGATGAATAAAGATGAGAACAGAAATTAATTAAATTGAAAATAAAAATACAATATAGGGTATCAACAGAGCCAAAAAAGTGGTTCTATGGATGGAGTTCATAATACAGGGTTTGGTAAACTTTTTTTGTAACAAGGCAGATAGTAAATATTTTTGGCTTTGTGGGCCATATAGTCTCTGTCACTACTAAACTCTGCCATTGTAGTGTGGAAGCAGCTATAGACAATATGTAAATGAGTGGGCATGGCTCTGTTCCAGTAAAATTTTATTTACAAAAACTGGTAGTGAGCCATATTTGATCTGCAGATCATAATTTGCCAACCACTGGACTAACAGTAAATCTGATGTAAAAAAAAATAAATCTAATGAGAAAGTTTAGCAAAGTGGCTGGATATAAGATCAGTATACAAAAATTAATTGCATTTTACACACCAACAACACAGAAAAGTGACTTCTTTAAAGTTGTCATGAGAATAACAACAAAAATTTAAGTACCTAAGAATAAATCTAACATAATTTATCCAAGATCTAAAAAAGCTTAAACTTTGATGTTTAATCTGCCTCAGACCAATAATTCAAAATTTTGGTCCCAGCTCACCTTTATACTCTTAAAAATTACTGAGAACCCCAAAGAGCTTTGTTTACTTGGGCTTTATCTCTCTATATTTACCTTATAAGAAATTTAAACTGAATGTTTAAAATATAATAATAATAAACCCACTGCATGTTATAAACCTATTACATGCTAACATGAATAACATATCTTTATGAAAAGAAAAAAACTATTTTTTAAACAAGAAAATTGAAAAGAATGGCATTGTTTTATATTTTTCAAAATGTCTTTAATGTCTGGTGTAATAGAAGACACTTAGATTCTAACATTGGTTTCAGTATTCAATCTGTTCTGATATGTGGTATTACTCTCATTATATGAAAAAGTTTAGCCTTACACAGATATGTACTTGGAGAAGAATGGAGTATTTTAATAGCCTTTTCAAATAATTGTGGATAATCTTCTTTGATACTACATCAAAATTTGACAAATGGTAACTTCTTAAAGGTTAGTTGCAATATGGAATCTGAAACCATATTAATGAACTTTTCATACTCCATTATATTAAAATCTATTGGTCTGCCTTGCATACTGAATGGATATTTTACAGAAGGATGATTTCTAAGACCATGATTGATTATTTGGAAAATGCTGATTTACTGAGTTAAATATCTTCAAAATGGTGACACCATTTTACAATGTCCAAAAAAAAATCACATATTAATATTACCACCAGTCTTATAAAAAAAGACTTTCAAATTTGGGGAAGTTGTCAAGATCAGAGTAGCAAATACACATTTTCCAAAAATCTGATTTTCACTTGAAAGCTTGAATTTTATCATTGGCAACTAATACTGTCAGTTCTTTCCCTTGAAGTGACAGCTTGCTCACCTTGTTCGTTGTCAAGAAAATATCTGCCACTTACCCGTCTGAATGAGCATAGTTTGTCAGTCATTCTTTCTAGTAAAATGGTATTCTATGAAAAATGGCTAGTTTGACTTGCAATTCAAACAATCCCACAAATGCTTTTCCTGGAGACAATGATCATATTTTTTAGTATGCAGCAAAAGTACTTTATGTGTACGTCTCATTTTGTCATACAAAATGTTAAAATGTTGTGTAGTCAAGTGTTAAGATTTAATGCAATAATTTTTACTGCTTGAGTACATTTTTAAGTGAGACTAGCATTTTATTTTAATATAAGTATGTGGTGGTGAATAACTAGTACAATTTGGTGCCACTGCCTTGTTCCATGCTGAGATACCAGCAGTTTACCCATTTGCACTGTCAGTGCACATGTCAACACTGTGAAAAAGACGAACATCT
This sequence comes from Galeopterus variegatus, assembly GCF_000696425.1. NCBI lineage: Eukaryota > Metazoa > Chordata > Mammalia > Dermoptera > Cynocephalidae > Galeopterus > Galeopterus variegatus. The sequence continues at coordinate 92,087 of NW_007730228.1, forward strand.
TGGTATTATTATGAAAATAGTCCTGACTTCATTGACATACTGGGAGGGTCTCAGAGATTCCACAGACCACACTGAGATTCATAGCTGTAGAACTTCATGTGGCTCTCTCCTTCATGCCATTCAAATCTCAATTTAAATCCATGACCTCAGAGAGTCTATCCTCTATAGCCCCCCAATGACTCCCTACCATATCACCCTATTTTTATTATTTTATTTTTTATCATAACATAATTGGTAATACATATTTGTGGGGTACAGAGTTGACTATCAATACTTGTGTGCAATATGTGATGATCAGATCAGGGTACTTATCACATTTATCATTACAATATATAATCATTCTTTGTGTCAATTAACAGAATTCTAACTGATGCCCTCTCCCCCCCCCTTTCCCATCTGTAGTAACCACAGTTCTGTTCTTTACTACTGAAAGCTCTGTGTCTTACTGTGTTTGATCTCTCTCTCTCTCTCTCTCTCTCTCTCTCTCTCTCTCTCTCTCTCACACACACACACACACACACACACACACACACACACACACACACACAC
>NW_007730228.1:92812-100574 GCF_000696425.1 Galeopterus variegatus
GTGAGCTCTGTGTCTCTCTCTGTGTGTGTTCTCTCTCTCTCTCTCTCTCTCTCTCTCTCTCTCTCTCTCTCTCTCTCTCTCTCTCTCTCTTTTCTTTTCTTTTCTTTCTTTCCTTTCTTTCCTCCCCCTTATGAGTGAGGACATGCGATATTTCTCTTTCTGTGCCTGGCTTATTCCACTTAACATAATTTGCTCCAAGTTCATCCATGTTTCTGTGAATGGCAGAATTTCATTCTTTTTTATGGCTGAATGGTATTCCAGTGTGTATATACACCACATTTTCTTTATCCAGTCGTCCATCAATGAACACTTAGGTTGGTTCCATAACTTGGCTATTGTAAATAGAGCTGTGATACCTATTTTGTTTTTATGGTAGCACTGTGTAATAGTTTATCATTTACTTATTTATGTGTTTATTGTCTTCTCCTCCAACCTGAGTTTACCTTACAACTTAGGGATTTTGTCCTGTTCGATTCAATAACGTGTTTCCAAAACCTGAAATAATACTTGGCACCTAGGCACTCAGTGAATGTTCATGGGATGATTGAATCAGGTTGAGAAGGTGCATACAGAGAGGAAACTCTCATCATTTCTCATTCAGATGGCCTCACAGCTGTAAATGGCTGTTTTTTACTTACTCTGGATTCTCTGGATAACAACAAAAGGAACTTTTAAATTCTGCATCTTACATGTATTAACTCAGTCTTTATTAGAACCCTGCAGGTTGTTTGTTATTTACCCCTTTTTGCAGAAGAAACATCTGAAAGTTAACAACAACAGTTACAAATATGAAAAGCTAGTGAGTGTTAGAGCCAAAAATGGAACTCATTCCCTTCAGCCTCCTCCCAGGTGAAACAGTAACTCATTGGATGCACATTAAGACACGTTCATAATTATTGCTCAGAGTGCCAGGGTTTCAAGAGTTGGCTGCCAAATGGTGAGACAGTAGTCATTCAGAAAGTGTTTGTTAGAGGGAATTTTTTAAATAATTAAAATTGAAACTCTGAAGTTATAGCAAATGAGCAGCAGATTTTCAAAATTAACTTTTTTGCACATTTTAGAAATGTTTACCTCAACCTTCAATTCCCAGGAAACCGTTTTATTTCTTCAGTCTTTTGCCCAGAAGTTCTTAGGATCTTTCCTAGGAACTACAGCAAATGGCCAATGAGCGTGAAGTTCTTATGTTCCATTCATACCAAAGACCTCGCCTTTGCCCTGGTTCCTGGTTGCAACAAAAGTATACAATAACATGTGACAACATGCTATTCAGCATCAAGACTTAGGCCTGAACCTAATCTCAGCTATGATAGCCTCACTTCATAGAATATGCCCAGAGAAGCTATGACTGAACTTCCAAGGGTCACACAGAAGTCAGCAATAGAACATGGAATAAATAGCCTCTTAACATGGAATAAATAGCCTCAACATGGAATAAATAGCCTCTTATCATCTAGACACATGCTCTGTTTGCTTCAGGTTTTATTTGAAATCTTTAATACCAGGGAAAGATTTACTAAGATACTTTCAAGGGAGCTCCTAGACTAGTCCATTATCTGCCAAGACATGTGAGACCTTTGAGAATCAGTTCTCTAGGATTGTGCTTGCTAACCCTGAGACATATAACCTTAAAGAATAAAGTGAAGTGCCAACCCAAGTTCAGTTTTTCAGGGGTGCTAGAGAGACCTCAGGGCCAGCTTACCTACAAGAGTTAGTGGTGTGGCTGCAGGAGGCACTGATAGGGCCTTTCTTTCCCACAATGATCTATTAACTTCACGGTCAGTTAGAATATAAATACTCCTAGGAACATCAGAGAGGTTATTATAAGTCAGTCACAACTTTCTGAAAACTGAACGCTGAATACCCAAAGGTGCTCAGCTTCACCAAGGAAACTGTGTAAGTAGAGGAGAGGAAGAAGTGATTTTGGAAAGTGGGACACAAAATATGGAGTGCTGTGAGCAGAAGAGCACTGACATCCAGGAGACCAAGGGAGGGAAGGAGACATTTCCAGAAAAGCATTTGCCTGCATCGATCTTTCCCAGGGTGGACTGTGGCTGTGCCGGTGTAGCTCTAGCTGACATTGGATTCTCACCAGCAACGTGCTGGGAAAGGAACCTGCCTGTATAGCGTAGAACCGCTACACTGCAGGCCCCTCCCTCCCACCTATCCACAGTAACTTCCTCAGAGCCCAAGAGGATAATGGTATGTAGAAACAACGTGACCAGTGGGCCAAGGTCTGGGCTTGGTCTCTGCTTATGACTTCCGTGAGCTTGAGAATATGGTTTAGTTTCATCCTTCCCTTCACTCTTATAATTATGGTATAAAAAACAGTCACATAAATCACCCCTTAAGCACAGTAGGTGAAATATTTGCTAAATGTGCAAAGGAATCTTCTAATATGTTGTCTTCTTGACCTTTTTCAATCCACATTGCCTAGAGGGCCTTTCTCACTCTTCTTGTGCACATCCCCACCTGCAAGACAATGTCTATAGTTTGTGATATAAATATAATTGATAGGTCAGGAAACATTTTCAGGTTGCATGTGTCCCCAACTCCCAGAGCATACCCACCATGGAGAGTCAGTACTCTAGTGTGTATCATATAAATTTCTTCTTTTAGGACTTTGATACATTGTAGAGTTCTTGTTAACATATTTTCTTTTTGTCTTTAATATCTGTTGAGATCCCTGCCAGGGTTTAAGGAGTCTCTAGTTTCCGAAGGGGAAACACCAAGCCTTAAAAATATGGGGGCTGCCCCAGGCTGGTGGGGTATAGTTGATGGCACCGACCCTCTCTGCCTAGAGTTGGTAATGGTTGGGGTAATATTTTCACATTAATATTAAAAGGCTTAGTTACCTGCTACGGAAATTCTCTTGATTCCCATTTATAAGCATGCCTATGCTAAACTGTAGGCCTAATTGGGAAGATTCTAATAGTCCGTTCTTGAATGCTTATAAAGCTTAACTTTTTCACAAAGGCACCTCTGTAGATCAGTGGAAAAAACATCTGAAAAAGCCTATTGAATCTCTTCTCCAGCAGCCTCCTGCCGTAGTGTCTTCTCTGTTAATATCACCCATTGGACTACCCAGAAAAGTCTAATCCTTCTTCTACATAGTTCCTTTGAAATTTGAAAATACTCTTATGTAGATACTATGTCTTCTTAATGGGAGGAGGTGTACCATATTCATCTTTGTATAGCTAGCACCAAGCTTAGGAGAGGGAATGTAGCTAGGGATCCACAAATATTAGTGGATTCTTCCTCTGCGCCTTCTCTTAAATAATTTCTACTTCGCCCTTCAGAATTCAGCTCAGGCAGACATTGCCATTTCTGGAAGGGTTCCATCTATGCTTGTTGGCATGTTGGAGTAACCTTGCAACAGCATGGTAATAGATTTGCCTGGTCAACCATTATATTATGAGCTCCAGAGGCTTACTTGTGATTGTGGCCCAGCACCTAGCCAAGTGGCTGACATGTAGTAGACACTCACTAAGTGTCTACGACATGCATAAATGACTGAATCTTTCCATCTTTCCAGAGTTCAAAACAACTTTGCACCTCTTTGAGTGTGTTTTCACAAGAAAGGAGGGAAAAGATCACAAGTCCAACATCTGTAGATTTGTTAGATATGTCTGCAGATGTTGGATTTGTGATTTTTCCCTCCTTTCTTAATTCGAACCACATTGTCGATTTCAAGGTACGCTGAGCTCTCACTAGCAGCAGAGTCATTCCAGAACAAAGCTTTAACTCTTTGATACATAGATAGGACACTTGGGAAGTCACAATATAGTAAGACTTCATTTTCAGGTCTTTATTGCCTGTTTTGAGGATTATACAGAGATATGGAGGCATATCTGCAATCACAGTGGAGCAGAGGTGCATACATGAGCAAACGTACTGATGATTTTTAGGAGAGAGAAGCCTGGAACACTGTGGGAGTGAATAGAAATCAAAAAAGTCGAAAGGAGCTGGAGCCTTTAAAAATATGCCAATTTTTAATGCCTCATGATTAAAAAGCAAAATAATAAGAGACAAACAAAACTGTGTACAAAGAAAGAAATATTGATCTCAGAAAGTATACAAAAGACATTTTTCACAGTGGATATCCCTTATATCACCATTCTTTTAGTGTTTTTTAATGTGATTATATTCCTATGGGCATGAGAAGCTATTGAATTGGTAATACAATATTTGAAATAACCAAAATAATTTGGTGGGCCCACTGACCCGCTTTTGACTTCTGAGAAATACAGCTTACCTATCTTAGATTCTATGAAACTTATCTCAGGCATATGGCAAAGATTATTTTATTTTAGTCGTGGAAGATTGCCTGCCTGTTTCTTCCATAGAGATGATATGTTACACATAAAGAGTGTCTGCAGATGTTGGATTTGTGATCTTTTCCCTCCTTTCTTAATTTGAAACACATTGTGTACGTCTGTTAATCTCTTTCTTTCCAGAGGGATTCACTCTTATGGGTCCCAGACTGCACCACATGCTATAAGGTGTGCACCCAGAGAAGTGCTTAGTTACCGAGCTGCCTGCAGTAGATGGACATGCTTTGCACACATGCTGAGCAATGGAAACTGCTCAGAGTCCTGTGGTCCACTTTGTCCTCAAATAATTTGGATACAGGCTCTTCTGAAGGTCCAAGGAAAAAATCCAAACCAGCCATCTATAGAGGAAGAAAAATTAGTTCTGTGCCTTCTCATCCCTGTATGTATTATCTCTTTGTCCAATCTCTGTAGAGTCAGATTATATCAACTTGTTAACATCTTCCTTCCTGCACATAAACTTGTTTACTCATTCACCCAGCCAACATGAGCTTATTCTTTGGTAATCTCATCCAGTCCTGTGGCTTTTAAATACCATCTCCCCACTGATGGCTCCAAAATTTCTGTCTCTGGACTCAACTCTGCCCTGAATCTCAGGCTGTGTGTTCAGTTGCTTGTACAATTCCTCCATAGGGCTATCTCATAGGCTTCTCAAACTTAGCACATCTAAAACCAACACTTGTTATCCTTTCACCTCCCACACCTGATCCTCCCCTGGGGTTTCTCATCGCAGTAAATGATACCCTCATTCATCTGGTCGATTAAGCTGAAATCTTTGGAGCCATCCTTAACTCTTTTCATCCTCTCACACTCCACATCTAATCCATTAGCAAATCCTGCAGCTCTACCCTCAAATATACATCACCTCCAGCCGCTTGTCGCCGCCCCCCCCATCCCTCCCTAGTCTAATACACCATCACTGCTCAACAAGACTGCCGCAAGAGCCTCCTAACACACTTTCCTGCTTCCAGTCTGACCCTAAGCAGCCCATTTTCCATACAGATGCCAAGGCAATCTTTTAAAAATGTAAATCAGATCCTACCACTCGGCTGCTGTGGCTTCCCACAGCACTTAGAATAAAACCCAAACTCCCATGCGCTGCAGACCATCCTCACTGTCTCCATTACCTTTTCAGCCTTCTCTGGCCACTACCCCCAGACACTCTGGGCTTTTGGGTCATCAGAGCATCAAGACCATTCCTGCTATAGAGCCCTTGAACCCGCCATTTATTCTGCCAAGGATGCTCTTCTTCCAGGTATCTGCATCACTTAGAATCTGCTTAAATGAGACCTTCTATGACTGTAATATCTAAAACAAGATTTCACAACCCACATTCTTCAGTTCTCTTGCCCTGCCTCATTTTTTGCGCTATAGCCCATTTTCTTATAGATCTATTTGTTTGTGTATTGCCATTTCTCCCAATAGAATGAAGCTCCTTGACAAACATAATTTTGCTTTGTTCATTGCTGTATCCTCAGGTACCTAGAACAGTGCATGACATCATATACTATATACATGGTAGACAGTCAATATTGATTGAATGAATGAAAACACTTATTGAATAGCCATCTTTGATTTAGGCATTATGCTACAGGGAAAAAGGAAGAGAAAAAGCATGATTTTTGCCCTTGGGGAACTTGCCCTGGCTGGCAAGTTCTGGGATACTGATTCTGCTGTGGTGCTAGGGAAGCTCAGGCATTAATTTCCTGACTGTGCCTTCAGGAGTCGGAAAGATAACCAGAGGAGCTGACATTAGAGATTGTTCTTGAAGGATGAGCAGGTGTCTGCCAAACAGAGAAGCATGGGCAAGGCACCTCAGGTATGGAAACAGCACATACGGGTGCACCAGCATGGAGCTGTGCAGGACAAAGGTCAGTGAAGCTTGTGTGTGACCAGCTTATGGGAGATTTGTATGAGATGAGTTTGGATAGATGAGCTGCCAGGAAGCAACAGTTTATTTTGGTTCTAGCCCCCAAACATGATCCTCTCCTGGAGTTTTCCCTTTCAGTAAATGACACCCCACTCATGTAATTTCTCACACTCAAATTCTCAAAGTTGTCCTTAACTCTTTTAATTCTTTCACACTTCACATCCAATCCATTAGCAAATGGATGACAGGTCAGCTCTGCTTTTCAAATCTATGCCAAATCCATCCTCTAGTCGCCACACTTGTGATCCTCCCTAGTGAAAGTCTAGACTGTCATCATTGCTTACCTGGACTGTCACAAGAGCTTCCCAACCCACCTCCCTGCTTTTCTTATGACCCCACAATAACCTGTATTCACCACAAAAACTAATATCATTCTGAACTGCTTTTAAGTTAAAACTAGAAGAGCAACTTAGGTGAGGACCTACTAAATGGATGCCCATTAAAGAATATTTATATGTGTTTTGAGTAGAAGGAAGGAAATTATTTTCATGTCAACGTTTGTATCTTCTATTTATATGCCTTGTTCTGCGCTCTTGTGGTATTGTGATATGCGATTATATGTTCATGTCTGGGATTTTTTTCTTAATACTGGAAAGACACAGACTGCTTCATGTTTATTTCTATTCTCACGGGACCCAGCATTGTGCCTGGCACACATGGTCAATACACTGTGAATGTCAGTGGAAGAATTATTCTTCATTTTACAATTGACCCACTGCTGGGTTCCTTTGTTTATCCTTCTTATCTTTTAAAATTATCCATTTCCTATAGTTTATTTATATACTTAGGTTAGGTAAAGATCTATAAAGGTAAAAAAACATTTTAAAAAGGAAGAAAATAAAGAGAAAATCATGAATTCAAAAAGTGAAAAATTAAAGAATTAATAAATGCAAAAAGCACATTATTTGAAGACATTAATAAAATAGAGGGAATTACAGCTTTTTGGTGATCAATAAAAATAGGGAAAACAGGAAAAATAAGGTAAATAAATATAAGGTATATTAAACCATGAATTCAAAAAGTGAAAAATTAAAGAATTAATAAATGCAAAAAGCACATTATTTGAAGACATTAATAAAATAGAGGGAATTACAGCTTTTCGGTGATCAATAAAAATAGGGAAAACAGGAAAAATAAGGTAAATAAATATAAGGTATATTAAAAAGAAATCATAATGTCTATTTTACTCAACTTTTTAAAAATAAATTTGAAAATCCAAATAAAAAGCATGATTGTCTTAGAAAATATAATTTAGCTACTCTGACTTCTAAAGAGAAGGAAAATTCGTCAGACCAACCACTATAGAACACTAATGTAAAATTGTAACTAAAATGTTAGCGATGTTTTTTTGTTTTGTTTTGTTTTAATTTTTATTTTGTCAATATACAATGTAGTTGATTATTATGGCCTATCACCGAAACCTCCTTCCCTCCTCCCTCCCCACCCTCCCACCCAAGAATGTCCTTTCCGTTTGCTTGTTGTAACAACTTCAAAAAATTGTAGT
>NW_007730228.1:103372-106878 GCF_000696425.1 Galeopterus variegatus
CTATCCGGGTGTTTCCCCACTCTGTGTGCACTAGGTGGGGCTGTTGGACCTTGCAGAGGTGGCTCACAGGGTGTGTATTTTTTTGCAGAGACTCCGCCTCCTTTGCCGGACCCCTCCCCACTCTGTGCACTCAGTACAGGGCTGGGGCGTGTCTTCTGCAATCCTCGTCTATCAGCCAGTCCTTCAAGCCCGTGCTCTGCCCCGCCCCACCCAGGAAGACTTTCAGGTTTCTAGTAGGGACGCTTTGGGTGCTTTTGTGGCTCTGGATAAGGCTTTCTCTGGGCTTCTCACTTTCCTCCTGGTATTGCGGTTAATTGTGTAGTTGAGTTATCTCCGACACCAGGGTGTGAGCTCCTCAGGAGAGGATCCCACAGCAGGCAGTTCCTCTTTGAATCCCCCCAGTACAGGCCGACTCGGGCGCCCACCGGCAGTCAGCTCTCCAGCAGGTTCAAGCGAGCTCGAGAGCGCTCCGGCCTCACCTCTCCCAACCAGAAATCAGATTGGGGTTCTTCCGAACTGATGGCCACAGAGATGGTATCTGCCTCTCGGAAACAGGAAGTTTACCTGGGGCCGAAGCCCAGGGTGTGGTGGAGTGACAATCTGGGTGGGCTCCTCTACCCTGCCCTCCGACACTGGCCGGGGGCTCCCCCCACCACCAGCCCCGCCAGAGATCCACGGGGGGAGTGGGATTGTAGGCCGGTCCCCAGGCCCCGGGGGGCCCCACGCCGAGGCACACAAGTGGCATGGCTCAGTGAGGAGCCGCGCCAAGCGAGGAGGGCAGGCCTGGCCGATCCGAGCCAGCTGGCTCCGCCCACACCCAAGAAAATGGAGGCAGCGCTGGTGCCGGTGCCTAGCCTGGTGTGGTAGGCGGGAGCCAGACGGGCGTCTGCCCCGCAAGCGGGGCTGGGCTGGGGGTCACTCACAGAGCTCACAGAGCTGGGCTGGTCCAACACCTTCCTCTCCGTTTCTGCGTCGTCGCTGCCGTCCTTCTTGGCCTTTGTTGCCTCGGGCTGCTCACTTGGTCCCGCTGCGCGGCTTGGGCGCTCTCAGGAATCTTCTTTTGTGTCAGCCCTGAAACCTCAAATCTGTAGTTGCTTTTTTGTCGTTGTAGATTAGTTGATCAATGATTTATTCTTTTTTTGTTGCTCTTAGAAATGCATAGTACTCTGGCAGCACAGCGCACACTTCTCAGGCTTGTGCTGACTTCTGGCACACCCACTCCGGATCCGTCGCCATCTTAAAAGCCCATTAGCGATGTTTTAAAAGAACAATGTACCATAACCAAATGCAGTTCATTCCAGGGTGCAAGGATGATATGATATTGGATAATCTTTTAATATAATTTACCGTATTAATAGATCTTTATAGAAAACTCAGTTGATCATCTTCATAGATGCTGCAAAGGTATTGATGTAATTCAACATTCATTTTTCACTAAAAACCAGTTTATAAAATTGAAAGTGATGAATACCTTCTTAACATGATAAAATATATGTATCCCACATAAAATTTAGTGTTATGCTTGATAGGGAAACACTAGAAGTATGTTACATCAGAAACACTAGAGACAAGGTGCCCGTTGTTATAATTCTTCTTTAATATTTTTCTGAACATACTAGACAATGCAGTACAAGAGAAAGAAAATGGAAGCATAAAATATAGTTAAAAGGAAGAGGTTAAACTAATACTTGTTATTTGCAGATCATATGGTTGTATATTTGGATTGTATTATTGTTTCTGTGAATTAGTTCGAAACTTGTTACGAACAATAACAACTCATTAAGTACCAACTGATTATGTAAAAATGAACCTTCTTCATATACGTGATCAACATCTGTTAGAAATATAATGGAGGAAGGCACACAGCCCAGCAGCTGCCAAGGTGAACCAGAACCCACATGGCACAGGAGGCTTAGTCTAAGGCCTCGGGAAGGAAGGAAAATGCCCACAGCCCAGCAGCTGCTGAGGTGAGCTGAGACCCGCATGGCCCCAGGGCTCAGTCTAAGGCCTGGAGGGAAGCTCCCATAGTTGCAGCAGCTGTCGAGGTGAGCCAAGACCCTTGCAGCACCAGGGCCCAGTGTAAGGCCCTTGGGGGGAAGGGAAATGTATACGACCCAGCAGCCACCAAGTTGAACCGAGACCTGCTCAGCACCAGGGGCTCAGTCTACAGCCATGGAAAGCTGTAACAGGAACCAGGTTGGTGTTATATAGACACTGTCACACCTTCTTTCAGTACAAGGGCAGTTCACCACCACAGTGGCAGCCAGGGCTACTCTACAGGCAGCCTGCCACTCATTTGACTATATTGATATAAGAAGAGTCACCAATAGAGCCTGCAAATAGAGAAGGAAGTCTTTATCCTTATAGCCAACCCCAGAGTAACAGAAGAAGCAAGTCCTTTACCAGATGACCAAACATCAACAAAAAGATAGTAGAACTACAAACAAACAAGAAGATATGCCACCACCAAAAGAATACAGTAATGCTCAAATTCCAGACCCCATAAGAACAGCGAATCCTTGAAATGTCTGAAAAAGAATTCTGAGCAATGATCTTAAGAAAGCTTGAAGAAATAAAAGAGGACTCAATTAGAGGACACAAGGAAACAAGAAAAAATATCCAAAATATGAAGGAAGAAATTTAGAGATTAATACCTTTAAAAAGAGTGTAGCAGGGGCCGGCCCAGTGGCGCACTGGATAGTGCACCGCTTGGGAAGCGCGGCGGCGCTCCCGGCCAAGACCCTTGCAGCACCAGGGCCCAGTGTAAGGCCCTTGGGGGGAAGGGAAATGTATACGACCCAGCAGCCACCAAGTTGAACCAAGACCTGCTCAGCACCAGGGGCTCAGTCTACAGCCATGGAAAGCTGTAACAGGAACCAGGTTGGTGTTATATAGACACTGTCACACCTTCTTTCAGTACAAGGGCAGTTCACCACCACAGTGGCAGCCAGGGCTACTCTACAGGCAGCCTGCCACTCATTTGACTATATTGATATAAGAAGAGTCACCAATAGAGCCTGCAAATAGAGAAGGAAGTCTTTATCCTTATAGCCAACCCCAGAGTAACAGAAGAAGCAAGTCCTTTACCAGATGACCAAACATCAACAAAAAGATAGTAGAACTACAAACAAACAAGAAGATATGCCACCACCAAAAGAATACAGTAATGCTCAAATTCCAGACCCCATAAGAACAGCGAATCCTTGAAATGTCTGAAAAAGAATTCTGAGCAATGATCTTAAGAAAGCTTGAAGAAATAAAAGAGGACTCAATTAGAGGACACAAGGAAACAAGAAAAAATATCCAAAATATGAAGGAAGAAATTTAGAGATTAATACCTTTAAAAAGAGTGTAGCAGGGGCCGGCCCAGTGGCGCACTGGATAGTGCACCGCTTGGGAAGCGCGGCGGCGCTCCCGTCCGAGGGTTCGGATCCCACATACAGACCGGCTCCCGCTCACTGGCCGCGCGAGGCGCCGGAGCAACGCCGAGGCTTGCGATCCCGGCG
>NW_007730228.1:107813-111364 GCF_000696425.1 Galeopterus variegatus
TTTTAAAATTAAAAAAAAAAAGAGTGTAGCAGAACTCCTAGAAATGAAAGATTCACTCAGTGAAATAAAAAACAAAACAGAGAGTTTGAACAGCAGGGTAGAGCAACCAGAAGAAAGAATTTCAGATCTCAAAGATGGTCTTTTCGAAATAACCCAGGCACACAAAAAAAAAGGAAAAAAAGAATTTAAAATAATAAAGAAAACCTAAGAAAGATAGCAGACAACCTCAAGCACTGTAACATCCGAATTGTGGGTATTACAGAAGGGGAAAGAAAGGAAAAGATATTGAAAACCTATTCAAGGAAATAATAACAGAAAACTTCCCACGTATAGGGAGAGATGCAGACCTTCAGATCCAGGAAGCCCAAAGGTCCCCAAATAGATTCAATCCAAAAAGATCCTCTCCAAGACACATTATAGTCAAATTTGCAAAGCTCAAAGACAAAAAGAATTCTAATAGCAGCAAGAGAAAAGCATCAAGTCACCTATAAGGGTACCCCCATCAGACTAACAGCAGACTTCTCAACTAAAACTCTACAGTCCAGAAGGAAGTGGAATGATATATTCAAAACACTAAAAGAAAAAAATTGCCAGCCAAGAATTCTTACCCAGCAAGGCTCTCCTTCAGAAATGAGGGAGAAATAGTGTATTTCCCAGACAAACAAAAATTGTGGGAGTTCACCACCACACAACCAGCCCTGCAAGAAATTCCCAAGGGAGTTCTTCATCTAGAATCTGAATAATGATGATCACTACCACAGACATACAAGAAAGAGCAAAACCTGCTGTTAAAACAAAAATGCCAGTGAGAAAGAGTAAGAAGCTAAATCATGCCACCTCAGATTTCCAACTAACACTGAAGAAGAGAAGTAAAAGTGGAAGTGATGATCAAAAGATATTTAAAACATCTAAACAAAAAGCAATTAAATGACAGGAATTAAACAATACCTGTCAATAACTACCCTAAATGTGAATGGATTAAACTCCCCACTCAAAAGGTACAGATTGACTGATTGGATTAAAAAGCTAGACCCATGTATATGCTGTCTTCAAGAGACCCATCTTACCTATAGAGACACACACAGACTAAAAATGAAAGGATAGAAAAAGATATACCATGCAGATGGAAACCAAAAATGAGCAGGAGTAGCTATTCTTGTAAAAGATAAAATGGACTTTAAACCAAAAAACTAAAAAGAGATGAAGAAGGCCACTGTATAATGATAAAAGGATCTTCCAGCTAGAAGACATAACAATCATAAACATGTATGCATCCAATGCTGGAGCACCCAGATATATAAAGCAAACACTCTTAGACCTAAAGAAAGAAATAGGCCCTAATATCTTAATAGTGGGTGACCTGAACACCCCCTTTCAGTATGGAAAAAAGATCTTCAAGGCAACAAATCAACACAGACACAAGATTTAAACTACACCTTAGACCAGCTAGACCTGGCAGATATATACAGAACATTTCACCCAACAACTAAAGAATATACTTTCATCTCATCAGCACATGGAGCATTCTAAAGGATAGACCACATATTAGGTCACAAATCTAGTCTCAGCAAATTTTTAAAAATTGAAATCATTCCAAGTATCTTTTCAGACCACAATGGACTAAAACAGGAAATCAATAACAAGCAAAACCCTGGAAACTATACGAATACATGGAAACTAAACAGTAGGCTCCCAAATGACCTTTGGGTCCAAGGAGAAATTAAACAGGAGATCAAAAAATTTCTTGAAACTAATGAAAATAAAGATACATCATACCAAAATCTATGGGATACTGCAAAAGCAATACTAAGAGGCAAATTTATTGCAATAAATGCTTACATCAAAAGAATGAAAGACTTCAAATAAATGACCGAACACTATGCCTCAAAGAACTTGAAAAACAACAATCCAATCCTAATGGTAGTTGACAGAAATAATTAAGATCAGAGCAGATCTAAATGAAATAGAGACCCAAAAAACGATAGAAAAGATCGATGAAACAAAAAAGTTGGTTTTTTGAGAAAAATAAAATAGACAAACTGTTAGCTAGGTTAACTTAAAAAGAAAAGACCCAAATAACAAAGATCAGAAATAAAAAGGGAGACATTACAACAGATATCACAGAAATACTACGAATCATTAGAAACTATTATAAACAACTGTATGACAGTGATTATGAAAACCTGGAAGATATGGATAAGGGTCTGGACACATGGAAGATATGGATAAGTTTCTGGACCTTTACCCAGAATGAACCAAGAAGAAATAAATCTGAACAGACCAATAACAAACAATGAGATTGAAGTGGTAATCAGCAATCTTCCAACAAAGAAAAGCCCAGGTCCAGATGACTTTACAGCTGAATTCTATCAAACCTTTAAAGAGGAATTAATACCAATTCTCCTCAAACTATTCCAAAAAATTGAAACGGAAGCCATTCTCCCAAACTCATTCTGTGAGGCCAACATAACTCTGACACCAAAACCAGAAAAAAAAAGAAAATAACAGACCAATATCCTTGATGAACATAGACGCAAAAATCCTCAACAAAATATTAGCAATCAGAATACAGCAACACGTCAAAAAAAATAAATTATACACCATGATCAAGTGGGATTCATCCCAGGGATGTAAGGATGGCTCAACATACAAAAGTCAATAAATGGGATGCATCACATTATCAATAAACTCGAGGACATGATTATCTCAACAGATGCTAAAAAAGCATTTGACAAAATTCAACATCCCTTCATGATAAAGACTCAACAAATTAGGTATAGAAGGAAAGTATCTCAACACAATAAAAGCCATCTATGATAAGCCCACCACCAGTATCATTCTGAATAGGGAAGAACTGAGGGCTTTTCCATTAAGAACAGGAACAAGAAAAGGATGTCCACTCTCACCACTCTATTCAACATAGTGCTGGAGATATTAGCCAGAGCAATCAGGCAAGAGAAAGAAATAAAGGGCATCCAGATTGGAAAAGATGAAGTCAAACTGTCCCTATTTGCAGATGACATGATACGATATATAGAAAAACCTAAAGACTCTATCAAAATCTCCTAGAGCTGGTTAATAATTTCAGTAATGTTGCAGGATACAAAATAAATGCCCCCAAATCAGTTGCATTTATATCCTTCAATAATGAGCTAACAGAGAAATCAAGAAAGTAAGCCCGTTTAGGGCCGGCCCGGTGGCACACTGCTACAGTGCGCTGCTTGGGAGCGCGGCGGCGCTCCCACTGAGGGTTCGGATCCCACATGCAGACCGGTTCCCGCTCGCTGGCTGAGCAGGATGCGGGCGCAACACCGAGGGTTGCGATCTCGTTGCCGGTCCCGGTCCGGTGCGGGCGCGACGCTGAGGGTTGCAATCCGTTGCCGGTCACGAAAAAAGACAAAAAGGGAAAAAAGAAAGTAAGCCCGTTTAAAACAGTCACAAAAAAAAATAGAATGCCTAGGAATCAATTTAACTAAGGAGGTGAAAGATCTCTACAATGAGAACTACAAACCACTACTGAAAGAAAATAAGATGACAAAAAAGGATGGAAA
>NW_007730228.1:112201-113297 GCF_000696425.1 Galeopterus variegatus
CGTTGCCGGTCCCGGTCCGGTGCGGGCGCGACGCTGAGGGTTGCAATCCGTTGCCGGTCACGAAAAAAGACAAAAAGGGAAAAAAGAAAGTAAGCCCGTTTAAAACAGTCACAAAAAAAAATAGAATGCCTAGGAATCAATTTAACTAAGGAGGTGAAAGATCTCTACAATGAGAACTACAAACCACTATTGAAAGAAATTAAAGAAGACACAAAAAGATGGAAAGACTTTCCATGCTCTTGGATTGGAAGAATTAACATTGTAAAAATGCCTATACTACCCAAAGCAATCTACAGATTCAATGCAGTCACCATCAAAATACCAATGACATTCTTCCCAGAAACAGAAAAAACAATCCCAACATTCATATGGAACAACAAAAAAACCCAAATAGCCAAAGCAATCCTGAGCAAAAAAAATAAATCTAGAGGTGTAACACAACCTGATTTCAAATTATACTACAAAGCTACAGTAACCAAAACAGCATGGTACTGGCATAAAAATAGATACTCGGACCAGTGGAGCAGAATAGAGAACCCAGAAGTCACCCCTCAGGCTTACAGCCATCTGGTATTTGACAAAGGCAACAAAAACATACATTGGGGGAAAGACTGCCTCTTCAATAAGTGGTGCTGGGAAAATTGGATATCCATATGCAGAAGAATAAAACTAGATATGCACCTCTCACCATATACTAAAATCAACTAAAAATGGATTAAAGACTTAAATATAAGACCTGAAACTGTAAAATTACTAGGGGAAAATATCAGTGAAACACTTCAAGAACTGAGTCTGGGCACAGACTTTATGAACATGAGCCTGAAAAGATAGGCAACAAAAGAAAAAATAAACAAATGGGATTATATCAAACTAAAAACCTTCTGCACAGCAAAGGAAACAATCAACAGAATGAAATGACAACCTACAGAGTAGAAGAAAATTTTTGCTAACTGTGCATCTGACAAGGGATTAATATCCATAATAAACAAGGAACTCAAGCAATTACCCAGTAAAAAAACCAAATAACCCAATTTTAAAATGGGCAAAGGAACTGAATAGACATTTTTCAAAGGAAGACATACAAATGACCAACAGG
>NW_007730228.1:114351-115801 GCF_000696425.1 Galeopterus variegatus
GCTGCCAGTATGGATCTGGCCATCACATCTTAGGCACGAGTGGTGACAATTTGTTTTGTACTCCATGAATATTCATAACCAATTAAAAATTAATTAATTTAAAAAACATTTTTTAAAAAAAGAAATATAATGGAAGAAAAGATCCTGTTTACAACAGAAAAAAAAATTCTGAGGGGCAAGTACTACCATAAACAAAGGCAAAAGACAAGTGACAAAGTTTGAAAAATATTTTTGCAACTCCTCTAGAGAAAGAGCTGATTTTTCTAATATGTAAAGAGCTTCTCCAAGGCAGTAAGAAAAAGACTAGCAGTGCAATAGGAGAAAAAAAGGTAAGTTTATTAACAGATAATTTACAGAAGAGGAAATATAAATAACCGCTCATAAACATATGAAATATATCCAACTTCATTTCTAAAACATGAATACAAATTAAAACTATAAGGAGATGTTATTTTTTACTTACCAAACAGGCAGAGATTTTTTTTTAAGTTTGATAACACAGTCTATTAGCAAGACTATAGATAAAGAGGTGCTCTTGTACGTTGCTGGCAGATATATGAAGTGGTACAATCTTTATAGAAGAAAGTTTGGCAGTATCAAAATTACAAAGCTTATATCCTTTGATCCAGCAATTGCACTTTGGAGAAAATAAATAGATACACTTCATATGTACAATATTAGAAGGGTACACATTGCAACCTTGTTTATGATAACACAAGATTGACAACAACCCAAATAGCTGCCAATAAAGAATTAGTTATATAAATTATACTGTGTCCTTATAATCAGATACTATGGAACCATAAAACAAGAATGAGGAAGCTTTTATATGTTGGTATGGAATGATATCCAAGGCATACTTTTCAGTGAAAGAACAAGGTGCATAATAGTGACATACTATGAAAACTTTTGTATAAAAAATGAGATTTATCTGTGTATCTTTACTGAAATAGGCATAAAATCCCTCTAAAAGGACACACAAGAAACATTCATTGCTTTCAGAAAATGGAACTGTGTACTGGAAAGCTGAGGTGGGGAGATTCTGGAGACTTTCACTATATAGCATTTTACACCTTTTGAAATTTTAACCAACCAAAGCAAAACCAAAAAAATTTTTGATATTTTAAAAATCACCTTAGAAGAAACCACTGTTATACATAACAGTGTGCATGAATCTCATAAACATAATCTTGAGCAAAAGAAACCAAAGACACAAAAACAGCATATATAATATTATTTCATTTATTTAAAGTTCAAAAGGAGAGGAAGTTAGAATAGGATGGGGCATGAAGGAGGATTCTGGGGTGCTGGGCATATTCTTGATTTGGGTGGAGTTTACGTGAGCGTTCTTACTTGGAAAAAAATCATTGATATGTACCCTTATGGTTGTTATACTTTTCTACATGTAAATTACACTTCAGTTTTTATAAAGTATCAAAAAAAAAAAAAA